>NC_056743.1:807826837-807904337 GCF_019279795.1 Protopterus annectens
GTTTACATTTTGACTGTCAGACATTTTTTATGTCACATGATTTTATAACTTTCATTATTATATTGCATGACATTTCACCAGTCTGAAGAAGTCTGAGACAAAGTGTTTACTGGTGTGTTGTCTTGTATCTGCAATTTGTTTTCAGCTGCTATCAGTCATTAAAAATTGGCTTGGGTTTCTTGGTACTCCCTAGTGCATATTTTTTTTAATTTTTTGTTATGCTTGACGAGCTGCCCTTTGCCATTTTTTTTTTACTACTGTATGATTTTTTTTTGCATCATTTCGTAGCATGGACTGCACATTTTTACCGTGGTCTGTTTCCCAAACACTGGTTCACATGAATGTTGTTTATTTGGGGCTTTCTTACTGGTACCATTTTACCGTGTCTAGTGCTGAACTCTGCAGCCAGACTTCCTTCTGCAGTCTCTGAACATGGCCACATCATTCCCATCCTGTGGTGTCTACATTATCCTGTTGAGAGTCCGGTAGAAGCTGCTGCTGTTAACCTAATTGGGTACCACTTACCTGAAGGAGCTGTTGGTTCCCCATTGACTGGCTTTTATGAGGAGGCTGCTTGTGATTGACACCATTATCTACATTAAGAAGTCTCAGCACTCATGTCACCATAACGTTCCGTGTGAGTAGTTGTACTTCATTTGTCTTAAACTGTGGGTTACGGATCTGTATCGGATCCGACACGGCCGCATATCCAGCATCTGATCCGAGCTCCAAGCTCCTCCCCTTACCCATAATGTCCCCTGTCTCCTTCCTCCCTTCAGATTGAGTTTGTTGCTCAACATGTAACATACATCCAACCCAACCAAACCTTACCACTACTGGCAGCCCAAAAAATCCTTTGCCAAAGCATAACAATGTACACTCCTGGGATGTTCATCTTCCGTATAGATGGCCAGGACAATAGTGACAAGGTTGGGGGAAGGAGGGGGGATGGTTGAAGGCAAATGAAGTACAACTACTCAGATGGAACATTATGGTGAATACATAACGTCTTTATCTGAAGTAGTTGAATTCATTTGGTCTTCAACCTGTGGGACAGAGTCCCCAGCTACTAGCACCTGGGTGGCCCTCATGGAAGGATATTCTGGAGCACTGTGGAGCCAAAGGATGCCCTGTTCCTGGATAAGATGTCCAATTTGTAATGTGAAATGAAGGTATGGGATGAGGACCAAGTAGCTGCAGAAGAAATATCATCCAGTGACACCCTGGACCAAAAGGCTGCTGAAGTGGCCATAGATTTGGTGGAATGCACTTTTACCTGACCCAGAGGGGAAGTTTCCATGACAGAATATGCTCGAATAATGCATTGGAAATCCAACGAACAACTGTCACCTTAGAAATTGGTTTCCCTAAGAAGGGTTTTGAGTAGGAAACAAACAATTGATCAGATTTACGAAAAGCTTTCATCCTGTGGAAGTAGAATCTCAATTGCCTGTGCACATCCAGCAGATGTAATTTATTCACCCTATTCTGAAAATTAGGAAAAAAGACAGGAAGATTATTGGCTTCTGATGCTACTTTAGGAGGAAAGGATGGGTTAGTACACAGAGAAACCCTGTCTTTATTAAAAATCATGTAAGGAGCTTTGATGGATAGTGCTTGAAGTTCCAACACTCTTCCTGGCAGAATTTAATGGTGATCAAAAAGGCAGTCTTCCAAGATAGATACTGCAAATCTACTGAAGCTGTAGGTTTGAAAGGAGGGGAGACTAAAGCCTGAAGCACGAAAGTAAGGTCCCATGGGGGCGTAGGATCCTTCACCGGGGTTCTTAGAAGAAAAGCACCTTTTCAGGAAGGTCTTGCAAAGTTTAGAAGAGGCTAATGAAGTCATGTTTTCCCCCATGTGAAAATTAGAAATTGCAGCCAGTTGGACTTTGACAGTGGAGCAACTGGCACCTTGCTTAAAAATCCCCACCAAAAAACTCTTAATACTGCAGACACAGGAGCAGTAAAGGGATCCAATGCCAGCTGTGAAGCCCTTACGGAAAACTGTTTCCACCTGATCCAGTATATCTTTCAGGCAGAAGATTTGTGAGCCGCCACCAAATTGGTTTTAACAGGAGATGATAAACCAGGAGTCCTAATAATCAGGGGAACTGGAGCAGCCAAGCAAAGAGTTTCAAACTGCCCAGGTTTGGGTGAGGAATTCCCAAAGGATGAGAGATAGATCCAGAACCAGATCCAAAGTCCATTGTGGAACTCCTAGGTGAGACCAAAGGGAGGGAAACCAGACTTGGCGAGCCCAGAATGGGGAGATGAGGATCACAGTGTTTCCCAGCCTGCGAGCTTTTTGAAGAAACTTTGAGATGAGGGGCAGCAGGGGATAGGCATAGAGAAGACCGGGAGACCAAGCATGAATTAGTGCATCTCTGGAGGCTTCCCCCTGAAGGGGGTTCAGAGCGAAGAACTCTCTGCATTTCGCATTGGAAGGAGATAGAGATGTGACTAGATCACAGCAAGGACGATCCCACTTTAGAAAGATCTGCTCTGCCACTGAAGGATTCAGACCACTCCTAAGGGATCAGGATTGATCTGCTGAGCCTGTCCACTAGAATGTTGGACCGTCCAGGGATGTGCGTTGCCACCAGAAAACGGCCAGTGGAGATTGCCTATTCCCACACTCTCATGGCATCGCAACAAAGGGGGCAAGATCTGGTTCCTCCTTGTTTTTTGATGTACCAGACTACCGACATGTCTGTCTGAATCACAATCATCCCTAGAGGAAGATGGACATGAAGACCCTGCAACACAAGAAGAACCACTCTCATCTCCAGGACGTTGATATGCAAATTGGTCTCTGATTGCGACCACGTGCCTTGGACTGTCCTTCCCGAACAATGCCCCCACCCCCACCCCAGCTGGGAGGCGTCCGTGGTCATCATGGTTTTGAGAAAGAGCAGAAGAAAGGGACATCCCCTAACTAGGTCCGGGGAATGAATCCACCACCGAAGAGAGTCCCTGCATACTTTGGAGATATGGACCGGATGAGACAATGGTAGAGCTAATAGAGACCAGTGAACTGCTAGAGTCCACTAAAGAATCCACATGTGAAGGTGTGCTAAGGGTAATAGGTTGATCGTGGCCGCCATAGACCTTAACACCCTCAGTACTGTTTCTGCTGTCGGAACTTGGGCTTGAAGGATGTACAAAACGTTTAACTTTAGAATGTGTACCCTGTCTGGGGTGAGGAAAACTTTCATTTGGATAGTGTCCAACCATGCCCCAATGAAGTTTAGGATCTGAACAGGGGTCAGTGACGACTTTTTGAGATTAGTGGTGATGCCCAGTCTTCTCGCTAGTAAAAGGAAATGATGCCTGGTTCAGCAAAGTAGATGCTTGGAAGGGGCAGCGGAGTCAATCGTCCAGGTAAGGGAAGACCTGAAAACTTGAAGCCTCAGGTGAGCCGCTACTACTGCCATCACCTTGGTGAACGCCCTGGGGGCTGTGGTGAGACCAAAGAGAAGGTCTCTGAACTGATGATGATTGACTCCCAGCCAGAAGCGGAGAAACCTCCGAGAGCGCATGTCCATCTTGATAATGATAGTACACGTCCTGGAGGTCAATCAAGTACATCCAATCATTCGCCTGCATGTAGGGCAGGATGGATTGAGGAGTAATCATCTGGAATTTCGCCTTGGCTACTGACAGGTTCAAGGTGGATAGATCCAGAATGGGTCTTGAGTCCCCTGTTTTCATTGGTACTAAAAGGAACCTGGAATAAATGCCTGATCTGGATTGGCCTAGGGGGACAGGTTGGATGACTCATTTTCTTAGCAGCTTGTCCATCTCTAGAGCTGCTTCCTCCCTTTGTGCAGGAGGAACGTCTGGGAGGTGATTTGGTGGGAGAGGTGATTTGATGAACAGGATGGAATAACCTCTGGATATAATTTGCAATACCCAATGATTTGTTGTTACAGACTCCCATGCCGCTGGATGTAGTGATAGGTAACCCCCGACTGCCTCCAGAGATGAGCAGTTGGGCAGCCTTCAGGGCTGCTTTGTGGATCTGTCCAAGAATGGTTCTCGAAACCCAAAATTTCTCGGGACCCCCTCTGCCTCTAGGACAGCACCTATCATAACTCCCTCTGCCTCTGGGGGAAGATGAGCCCAGAGTGTCCCGGGAAAACACCTGAGACTTCCAGAATTGCATCTTCTTTGTCCCTTGCTGATACCTAGAAAAGGATTTTGAGGGGTGGAGAAGTGGATCCTGACAGCAAACAGTGTCTTCCCATCCTTCTCACTCTAGACCAAGGTCTCTTGAACTGACTTCCCAAATGGGGAAGAACTGTTGTATGGAGTATTTGCAAATGATGCCTTAAAGGGTTCCAAGAATTGACAAAGCCGGAGCCAGGGGTAGCACCTCATAGCAACACCAGAACCGTCCACCCTGGCAGCTCCCTCCGTGGCATGGGAGAGAAGATGCATAGATGTATTAGCTACTGCCTTGAGAGTGGCCATCCTAGTGGAGAATGTCTTCTTGCCCTCTGCTGGGGTTGACTCAGCGATTTCCTTGATTAAGTTTCGCTGCAGCCAAATGACGTGTGCCATATAGTTCAGTGCTCTGATGGAAAAAGTTGCTGAAGCGTACACCAGCTTCCCCAAATGGTGCATCATCCTTGACTCTTAGTCAAGAGGATGGTCTGTAGAGCTCTCCTGTGCGAGCTCTTTCTTCATAGCAGCTGCCACCATCATAGCATCCTCCGGGGACCCCTTATTCCAACAAGTCCTGTCTGAAGGGGGTTTAAGGACCTTATTAGGGTGCTTAGGGATAGGCTCCATGGTGTCCAGTTCCTGCCATGCCCGAGATGTTATTAGGTCCACAAGTGGATCTGCAGGAGGGGACACCCAGGAAGTAGATGGGCCTGTGCCAAATGCCTCGAGGAACACTGACTCATCTGAGGTCGGTTTCTGGGTGGAACACTCCCCCGTATTGTGGAGGAGTTTTATGAAGTCTCCAAAGGAGACATCCTCAGGGGGTGATCGGGGGGGAACCTTCCCCTTCCTCCAAGTCAGTGTCTTTGGTGAGGGATTCTGGTGGGGAGTCCAGGTGCCTCCTTTTACACGTCTGTGAAGAACCTCCTCAGTGGGTCTGTCTGGGAAGAACTCGCCAACGTCTTGCCGCTCCCTCAGAGAGGCTTCCTGAGGCAAAACAGGCACAGGCTGTCCCTGAGAGGATAAGATGGTTGGCACCATACCCAAAGCAGAGGGGGTCAGATGGAGTCCATGGATGAGATGGTCAAGGGTCTCGATGGTACCGAGAGAACCTTCTCCACCACATCAGAGGCTGAAGCGGAACGGACATCCTGAGAAGTACAAGCGGGAGCCGTTCCCCTCTGACCTGACAGGGAGTCAGAGCCGTGACTGCAGGAGCCAAGAAGCTGAAGGGGAATACTGCGTTCCGACACACACTGAGCCAACAGTAACTTCTCGGATCCAACTCCAAGACTACAGCTCTGAGAGCTCGGGTCCGACCAGTCGGATCCAAAATGCTCAAGGCAATGGCCGGGATCAAGGTACAAGGTACTGTTGGCACCGACCCTGAGGGTCCCCAGATCCATGGGCTCCGAAACCGCAGGTTGGATCGGAGGAGTGATCAGTGTGAAAAAAGGCTGCCAGCTCCCCCCTCCAGAGGGAGAAGTGGCAGGCAAGACCCCCATCTGAATTTGGGTGCAGATAAACCTCTGCCTCATCTTGTCAATCTCCACTTCACTGAGGCTCCTGGTGGAGCAGGAGGATGAGGCCACATATACTGGTCTGGAATGCCGGTGACGGGAAGCCCTGACTGGATCCAGGGTTCCTCTGGCTCTGGGGAGAACCTAGGGGAATGGAGCTGGGCGTATCCAGGTCTAGCTTCTGCTCTAACTTTAGGTGATGGGCCGGCCGGGGCCGAGCAGTTGGGGGACTGCTTCCTCGAACAGTCTTTCTTAGACTTCTCCCCTTCCCCAGACCTCTTGGCGGGAGTTTGAGTCCTGAGGCCGGAGAAGAGGAAGAAGTTGCAGCTGCTGCTTCTGATGAGGGGGGCGTAGGAGCTACAGTCCCCGATAAGGGAAGTAGTCCCTTCAGGATAAGTTTATCCCTCCTGTCCTTCTGTCCTTCGGTGCTCTGGGATTAAATCCAGCATAGATAGGACAGGAGGTCTGCAGGTGAGCTGCCCCCAGGCACACCACGCACAGTGTGGCCATCGGCTGGGGAGAGCTTATGGCCACACTGTGCACTTTCCGTACTCTGCTTTAGGGGCTTCAGCCATGCCCTAAACAGGCCCAGACACACACACACACACACACACACACTTGCGCTAAGAAGAAACTGAACAGTAAAGGGGAAGAAAGAAAAACATTTTTTTTTAAACTGACTGTGCGGGGAGGTAGAAAGATAAAGAAAAGAGAGAAAAAGGTTGAGAGAGAGGAAAAACACCAAAATTCTTCTCTCAAAACCCACAGACTTGGCTTAGAACTCTGACCACGATGCTTACTTTTGCAGTGGCAAACAAGATCTGAATGGAGGAAGGAGACTGGGCATTATGGGTAAGTGGAGAAGCTTGGAGCCCGGATCAGATGCTGGATATGCAGCTGTATCGGATCCGATACAGATCTGTAACCCACAGGTTGAAGACCAAATGAAGTCAACTACTTCAGAGATTAGAATTTGTTTAAAAAAAAAAAAAAAAAAAAAATGAGAATGTTTAGTGGAGGCTTGTATTTGTACATATCTGTGTAGCAACCTACTCCACAATTAACCCTTTGAGGGTCCGGTCGGTTAATTGTGGAGTAGGTTGATCCTGTATATCTGTGTAGCAAGTTAATTGGAATATTGGAATCATGGGTACACCTAAACAGTAGGTTTCAGTACATACGGGGGCTAGGTTTGTTCAGCTAGTCAGAGTATCAACAAGGGATGAAGCATTTTTGATTTAGTGTCTTGGTGAATATAGGAACTTTAATACATAGTGGTTAAGGTGCCAATAGGTAAATGTTATGACAATGATTTTTTTTTTCCATTAGGACTTTTTGAGAGTTATTATTGAATTCTTGTAATTTGTTTGAATGGAGGGGCATTGATTAGAGAGGTTATGTACCTGGATCAGCAGATGTCCTTCTATTCCAGTGTTGCAGTAGTAATTTGGTGTGGGATTTTCTGCCTCTGGCGATCTGACATCGGCTCCTATATAAAAGGTTTTGCCTAGCTGCTGTAGGTGTGTGGGACGTCACACATAGGGCCATAAACCAGGGACCTTAAATGTGACGTTGGCACGCAATGACCTCAGAACTTTTCAGGTGCAGACGACATCACTTCAATCGTTCAGCTCCTACGAACTATTACTTCAAAAAGATAAGTACCCCGTTGGGGTTTTTTATTTTCCTTCATCATTGCTTGCGTTTGGTGTCCTGTAGTTCTTGGCTGCTGTCAGCTAAAAAAGGCAAATGTAATTGCAGCTGTCAGATACAGCACAAAGATTCCCACGATAGGTGCGTATTTGGCTAGGTAGGGAACATGACCATACATCATGCTCCGTTTGTAAGTCCTTCATGTCAAAGACACATTGCAGTGATTTGGCCTCATTAAATTTATATCTTGAGAACCAGAGTCTGAAACGCGTAGCCTTTAGGATGGAACTTGAGTCGGTCGACCAACCTGAACTGCCCAGGAAGAAGGCCAAAGTTTCCAGGCCTATTCCTACTGCCACTCTGCTGTCGGACATCCAGCCAGCTTCTGATATAGGGGCAGAGAAATGCCCTGCAGCCACAGAATGCATGTCTGCAGAGACTATTCAGCCATCGGCCCCAACCGATGTAGAAGGGGAATCTCTTGTTGGACAGCTGACCGAGTCCTCTACTACTGCAGGTTGGGCTTTAATCCCTAGGCCGTCCCCAAAGCCCACACTTTCCAAGAAAAGACAGAAGACAAAACATATCACTCCTCCATCTGAAGCACAGCCAGATTGGCAGTCTTTTACAAACTCTGTTATGTAGACCTTCATGGCCCTTAAGCCCACAGGCCCTGCTCCTTCTACCATCCCTCTGCTCAGCCCTTGTCCAGCCTCTGCCTCTTCTCCCCAACATCCAACTACTCAAGAGGGAGAACAGCAATATCAATATGATTCCTCCTTGGAGGAATCAGTCTTATGTGTCTCAAATGGCTTCCCCTGTTGACTACTATTCCCTAGATGAAGACTTCATTGAAGGGGACTCCCCACCTGAAGATTTAACTTTTGGGGAAACTATAACTAAAATGAAAGTGTACTTCAGGTGGGACACTACCCTGATGTCTGATACCCAGAAGATATATTTTGAACTTCTGCAACTGGAGTCTCCCTCTCCTTCAGCTATACATCCTGTGCTACCAGCCTTCCTGGACACATTCAGCTCTGTTTGTAAGAACCCTGACTCACAGTCCCCAGTCCCAAAAAGACCAGGCAGGTATTATAAGGTGCCTGATTACCAAAAATTCCTGGTTAAACCTCCACTGGCAGATCCAGCTGTCATTGCTGTGGCTCCTGACAGACTATCTAGACAGGTTCCTTCTGCCTCTCCTATCCATAGATAAGGACAGTAAAACCATGGATAGACTGGGCAAAAAAGTGTATACTTCCTCCACCCACGCTTTCAGAGCCATTAATTACCAAACACATGGTAAAATATGCTCTGGACCTAGTGTCCCAGGCCTCTACCCTGCTAGCCTCTACACCTGACTGTCCTACTAAGTCTGACATTGCATCAAAACTGTCCCTAGCCACCCAAGTGGCCAGACACTCCATCAGGTGTAGTTATGATGCAGCAGAAGCCTCTGCCAGGTCTGCAGCTTCTGCATCTGCCCTACACAGATATTCCTGGCTACGTCTACAACCTCTTCCAGAGGATTTCAAATCCAAAATTATGGATGTTTCACTGGACCACAACCTTCTTCAAAAAATTGCAAGAGAAAAGCAAAGCGCTGCAAGATATCAAACAGTTGCTGGTGTCCCTTTCCCTAAGTACTGCAGGAATTATCCTGCAAAAACTTCCTTTGTCAGGAGGATGCCTTCCAGTTCTCGTACCTCCTCCTCCAGACCGAGAAGAGGATCCAGGAGACAGCCCTACTCCAGACCGACTAACAACCATCCACCCTCCAAATAGCCCTTTCTCGACAGAGAGGGTCCCTCTTTGGCGTGACTACCTTGCCCACCTTCCCTTGTTTGTCCACCTACCCCACTGCCTCCCCTTTTGGAAAACGATTACCTCAGAACAATGGGTCCTTTCCATCATTCAAAGGGGATATTTTCTATCTTGGAGGGAAAAACCAAGGCCAAAAAACATTCCCTTCCCATCAAAAAAAACAGCTCCACCTATACCGACTCATTCTGCAGGAACTCCTCTCCCTAGGAACTATAGAGCCAGTCCCTGTGGGGCAGGAAGGAAAAGGATTCTATTCTCGTCTGTTCCTAGTCCCAAAAAAAGATGGTCCCTGGAAACACTTACTAGACCTATCTTACCAAAATCTGTTCCTAAAAGTTCCATCCTTCAGGATGCTCTCTCTGCAATCCCTCCTGCCCCTGATACCACCCCAAGCCTTTATAGTCACTCTGGAATTAAAGGAAGCTTATCTCCACATTCCTATCATGCCCTCCCACAGAAAATTCCGGAGCTTTACTGGCATTTCTTCACATTTTCAATTTACAGCCTTGCCCTTTGGCTTATCTACTGCTCCAAGAATGTTCACAAAATGGCTGGCTCCTGCCATTGCATTTTGCCGAATCAAGAGCATCCAAATAAACCCTTATCTGGACAACATTCTCCTTCTTACAAAATCAGAAACAATGCTTCTAAGTCACCTAAAATTCGCCGTGACCATCCTGCACAACATGGGGTTCACCCTAAACTTTCCAAAATCCTCTCTGCACCCACAGCAGGACAAAGTTTTCTTGGGATGCAGGATCAGATCAGATTTGATGAGATCCTTCCTCCCACAGGACAAAGTGCAGTCTCTCTCAAGTCACTTCCAAGAACTTCTGGAGGTATGCCACCTTTTAGCAAGGCAGTTCCAACAAGTACTGGGACTCATGGCAGCCACAATACCCATGCTCCCTTTAGTCAGAATGCACATGAGAAATTTTCAATGGTACTTAAAGAATGTGTGGTCTCAGCACCAACACTCCTTAAACAAACAAATCCCACTTCTGCCCTGCCTAAAGTCAGAATTGAGGTGTTGGATCCAGCAAATCCTCCTCAACCAAGGCATTCCCCTGCACCTTCCTTCCCCTATGCAATCCATGCACACAAATGCATCAGATCCAGGGTGGGGGGCAACTCTAAAGGATTACAGGGTTCAAGAATCTTGGAACCCTGCTCTTCAAAAACAACACATTAACATCAGGGAGATTACTGCAGTCTTGCTGTTCCTTCAGGCCTGTGTTCCCATTCTTCAACCAGGCCTTCACATTCTTACAGACAACACCACAGTCATGTGGTACCTGAACAAACAAGGGTGGACAAAAGCATACCACTTATGCAGGATAACCCTACAGATTTGGGAGCCATCTACCCAACACAATCTCTTCCTGCAGGCCTCTTACATCCCCTCTCAGGAAAACAAACATGAGACTTGCTCAGCAGACCATTCTCTCACCTTCACGAATGGATGCTAAACAGGGAAAGCTTTCTAGACATAGTCCACCGGTGGGGCACACCTCAAGCGGATCTGTTTGCCACCCCCCGAAAAGACAACTAAGCAAATTCTGCAGCAGGGATCACACACATTAGCCTGGAGAGTGAATGCATTCAGCTTTCCTTGGAAGGGGATGTTCCTTTGAGTTCCCCCTTCCCACTAATACAAACGATTCTCCTGAAAATCAAGGACCAACCAAAAATCTTGCTGGTGACTCCCTACTGGCAGAAGGAACACTAGTTCCCCCTTCACTCTTTAGCCAAGGGCAGTCACCACAAGTTACCCAACAAGGTGGACCTACTGTTTCAGCAAAAGGGATCTCGTATTCACCCTCAGCTGTAAATGCTTGACCTAACACTTTGGGTGATCAACGTTTAATCCCTTACAGACAGCTCTACTATGAGGACGTGCTCTCCATCCTGAAGGAGGCCAGGAAACCAACTACTAGAAAGACATACCCATCTAAATGGTGTCTTCCTAAGGACAGAGACCCAGTGCAGGCAGACCCCTCCCTAGTCCTTAGCTATGTTTGTGATCTCATTAAGGCTGGACTAACTTACTCCTGTGTGAAAGTCCATCTTTTAGCCATTTCAACCTGGTTACCCTTACAGCCACCTCTGCTTTCCAGGCTGGACGTTAAATTTTTCCTGAGAGAGGTCCTTACATATTAGATCACCAAGAAAACCCATCCCTCCTCCCTGGGACCTCAACTTTGTGTTAGAAAAACTCACCTTACCTCTTTTTGAGCCGGCTAGTTTGGCCACCTTACAAATGTGCACTTGGAAAACCATTCTTTTAGTGGCCATTTCTTCTGCTAGAAGAGTATCAGAACTACAGGCCCGCATGGCCTGCCCTCCTTACACCACCTTCCATAATGACAGAGTTACCTTACTCACAAATCCTTTCTTTATGCCCAAGGTGGTAAATTAACTATCTCTAAACCCAGTCCATCCACTTACCTACCTTCTTCCCAACTCTAACCAGCAATGCAGGGAGAATCCTTCATTCCCTGGACTTACACAGACAGTTAAGAGTTTGCTTAGACAAGACTAAGTCCTTCAGAAAGTCTGACCAACTCTTTATCTCCTTTCACTCCAGAGCTCTGGGCAAGGCAGTCTCCAAACAAACCATTTCCTGTTGGATCAGGAAATCTATTCTTTTTTGTTATTCACACCATGGCAAAGTCTTACCTCATGCTGTAAGAGCTCACTCCACCAGGGTCATAGCTACCGCCAAGGCCTTTCTCAAAGGCCTGGACACGGCTTCCATCCTGGAAGCAGCTACCTAGTCTACAGTTCACCAAACACTACAAACTAGACCAAGTCTCCAGGGCCAGGGCAGGCTTTGCTAGAGCAATCCTGCAAGGATTCCTGGAATTCTCTACCTCCTCCCATTACTCCTCCTAAGCTGTGGTACTGTCCCACACCAAATGAATACTGCAACGTTGGAATAGGACGACACAGAATAGTTGTGTAAAATCGTATCATAACCATAGATGTCCTCTTCCATGTTGCAGTATTCCTTCCCACCCTCCATACCCCCATTCTTCTCTTACTACAGGGTCTGTCGTCTGGCCACTGCTTCCACCCCCGAAGGCTTATCTGTTCAACCTTACAGTGGCATTTGTTTCTTTTGTTGGCATCCGGGCTTCAAGTTCTGAGGTCTGTGCATGCCGACGTCACATTTAACGTCCCTGGTTTATGGTCCTATGTGTCATGTCCAACACATTTACAGCAGTGAAATAAAAAGCTTTTGTATAGGAGCCGTTGGATCGCTTGAGGTGGAAAATCTCACACCAAATGAATACTGCAACATGGAAGAGAGAGACATCTATGGTTATGGTAAAATTTTACACAACTATTATTTTCCTTATCTGTGACCACCATGTTGCAGCAGTTAAGAAATCCTTCTGTCTAGTACATGTATCTCATTTAGCTCAAAGAATATTATTATTGGACCAATTTGCCCCCTTTGGAATACGTATAGCTAGACATATGCAACTAGTAAGGCCGGAAGAAGATTATTGGCCTAAAATCCCTTTGCTGACGGACTAGAAGATCTGTCCCTTTGCTTTGTCTCTTAATGACTACTGCATAGAGATGTATGTCTGGCATTCCATGCTATTAAGGACTCCACCCAGTGGATCTTTTAAACCTTTACAGGATGTGGAGCTGTACAAAAACGTAAACCAAAGGTTTGAATCTCCATCAACATGCAAATAAAACATGTTGGCGGGGGTATAGATTCGTTACTTGGGAACAAATTGCACCTGCATATTAGAGTTGTGACACCCTTACCTCCTTCAGGAATAACCTTGATGACTGGGTGGGTACCTGCAAGTTCGTCCCTGGTTTGGCTTGCTTTGCCTCCCCTGGAAAAGGGGTCACATCTTGAGGTGTCTTTAGATTTGCTTGTCTTGTTACTGTGATTTTCTGGGCTATAGTATAAGGTGATATACAGTGGTGTGGACGTTTACTTTCAGAAGTCAAAGAAACGACTAAATAAAAAAAAAAAAGATCCCTCACTGAGAATGGTTAAGGTTGGAGATTAGTAGACACTGAGTATCTGCATTTAAGAAATTTAAAAGGAAAAAAAGGTCTGATTTGAGGTTCCATGTCCTATCACAGAAGACCTTGTTATCAGACACAAGATTGCTGAGTACAGATGGTTGAAATGAATCAGAATTAAAAAAAAAAAAATCTTAAACAGTTCAGCAAAAACTACAAAACAAACCTCTAAATAATAAGAGCACAACATCTCTTACGTTAAACAATGCCTTACATTCTCCATGCAGGGCAGTATCCTGCACATCCTTTACCCATAAGTCTAACTTCCGATACCTAACCAAAAACTTGTATCTAGCCTCATCTCTGAACACAAGTCCAATTGTAAAGCCAAAGACTTGAACACATAACTGTGTGTAAATGTATTTGACCAAATTACATTTTTCCCTTTTCACGACATTCAGCTAACTGAATTTAGTGAACTAATCTGAATTGATGGCTTTTGATATTATTGTATACTGTTAATTATCTTGATGCAACAGTACAAAAAAGCAAACTAAGTTCAGATAGTCTGTAAATTTGTTAATGAGGTTTTTGGTTAAACACGAGAAAGCAGTATGCAGGAAATCAAAAAGTACATTTTTAAATCATCATGGTACAAAATCGTCCCTTGACCCACCTGCTTTTCCAGAACCATGTGTGTATACACATACACACATACATATATATATATATATATATATATATATATAAATATATATATAAATATATATATATATATATATATATATATATATATATTATACACGTTTATATGCATGTATATAGGGGTCTACTTCTAAAGTTTAAAGGTTCAAAACATTGACTTTCTTATGGTTGAAAACATAAGATTGAAAGTTTGAAATTTAAATAAAAACAAAAAAATATTTTTTTAACATTTTTGCAGGGGAGTAAGCCCTCCTGCTCCACCCACACCCCATGCTAATTAAATATACCAATTCTAAGATCACACTTCAGCAAGGAAAACAGTAAATATACCATTCTGCTCTGTACGGCGATCTCCATTTAAACGGTTCGAAGTTTCAAAACTTCGATCTTATGGTCTCGACAATAAGAAGGTCAATGTTTTGAAATTGCCAAATTTAGAAGTGTGTGTGTGTGTGTATGTATATATATATATATATATATATATATATATATATATATATATATATATATATATATATGTATAATGTGTACACACACACACACACACACACACATATATATATATATATACACACACACACATATATTTATATGACCTATGCCAGGCACCCCGTGTTAACGGTGGGAGGGGTATATGTGGACCTTTTGGCCTGTGTGTGCCCACCGTAAAGCCCAGCAGTCCTGGGTCAATAATCTACTGGTCGGCCAATGTCTAGTTGCCCAGCCTGGGTTACCTTGGATAAATCTGTTGAGCAAAAGCTGGAAGTAAAACTAAGCAACCTGCCAAAAATGAACTGAGAATTGCTACACTTAATGTAGATTCACTGGCAGGATACAGCTTGGAAGTGGATGACATGGTGATACAGAGGAAGCTAGACATTCTCTGTATTCAACTGACAAGATGGGCATTGCAGCAAAGCCACTTGGCTTGGGATCCAGAGTCAACTACTCATGAGGTGGCAGGCTAGAAATGTGGGAATTGTGGCAGGCTAGAAATGTGGGAATTGTGGTGAGAGAGAGACTTCACAAGGCACTGAGGGATATCATTAGAATTGATGACAGACTCATGGCAGTCAGACTGCAGTACAATGCTAGGGCAGTATTCATGCCTCACCGCTTTGTTGTGATAGTGAGGAAGAGTGCATTCAGACAACAGCTGCAGGACCTACTAGATAAAGCAGGGCAAGATTGATTTGTGTTGCTAATGGGTGACTTGACTGCACATATCGGGACAGACAGAACAGGATATGAGGACTTTGAGTCCAAGTGGGTAGGGCAACATGAATAAAGAAGCCATTCTAGACTTCTGTTTGGCAAATGATCTGATAGAAGCCAACACATGGTTCAGAAAGAGACAGTCACAAGATTATGTACAAGAGTAGCCAGCAATTCAACTCTTGTAGACTTCCTCTTGGTAAGGAAAAGGCACTGGGGTAGAATCCATGATTGGAAAGTCATCCCCAGTGAACCAGTCGGCCAGAATCCATGATTGGAAAGTCATCCCCAGTGAACCAGTCGGCCCACAGCATAAACCACTGGTTGCTACAATCAGCTGCAAGCAGTGGTCAGAGGAGGTTCTAAGGTCAACAGAGACCAGGCTGAAGACCTCAACATTGACTGGAGAGAAAGTACAACAGTTCAAGGAATTACTCAGGGCTCTAGCACCTCAAGAAGAGGAGGAAATAGGTGCAGTTGAAGAATGGCAGCACCTCAAAACAGCATGTGTTAGGTCTACAGAACAGGTATGTGGCTGAGCCGAATCAGAGGTATATAAGGAAAGCTGATGGTGGGATGCAGAAGTCTAAGTGATCAAAAGAAAGGAGGAGTGCAGGAAAAAATGGGAGCTAGTAAAGACTGACCAGGCTAGGAAGGAACACTGGTTGGCTAACAAGCTAAGAAAAGAGTTGCAGTAGCAAAGAATAGGGCATCAGAGGCACTCTACCAACTTCTGGAAAGTGACTCAATAGGTAGTACAAAGAAACTGTCAGGTTACAAGGCAAAGACAGAAAGATAAAGACAGTCTGGCACCCTTGATAATGGATGCCAGCAACAACCTGCTCACCAGTCCACAGGACATCAAAAGCAGATGGAAGTAGTATTTCCAGAAGGTTCTGAATGACAAAAACTCCACAGAAACTGTACTGCCCCAGAAACAACCTATGATGACAGAAGAAGAGGAGCCCACCCTAGAAGAAGTAAGAACAGCACTAAGGAAAATTAAGTCAGGGAAAGCAGCAGGATCAGATGAGGTCACAGCAGATTTGATAAAGATGCTGGGTGAGATAAGGGAGAAATGGCTCCTGAGGGTACTCATAACAGTGTGGAGAGAAGCGTATTCCAGATGACTGAAGAATAAGCATACTTGTGCCAGTGTACAGGCACAAAGGGGACATCCACAACTGTGGATAGTACAGAGGCATCAAATTCCTATCATATTGTATGAAAGTTCTGGAGAAGGGTGATTGATAAATGGATACACAGAGTAGTAGAATGTAAAATGGGAGAAGAGCAGTTCTGATTCAGGTCAGGATGCGACACAACTGAGCTGATGTTTGCAGTGAGACAAACAGTTGAGAAGAAGCTAGAGATGAGAGAGTCCAACTGGGCATTCCTCAACTTGAAGACAGCATATGACAAGGTCCTAAGAAAGCTGGGCAGTACTGCGGTGGTTTGAAGTCCCAGAAACATTTGTAGAATTACTGCAGGCTATGTACAAGGACCCAATGACTCGAGTACGAAGAGTGTTCAGCCTCACAGAGGGGTTCCCAATGGAAGTTGGGTGTACACAGTGGTTCAGCTCTGAGCCCACTGCTGTTCATACTGGTAATTAACTACATTAGCAAACAGGTTGGAGAAGACATATCAACAAAGTTAATGTATGCAGACGATGTGGCATTACAGGCAGACTCTGAGCAAGAACTTCAGCAAAGGATAGGGGAATGGAATGCAAAACTGAAAGTTTCATCCAATGTGCCAAGTATAGATAAGACAGTGGTAGTGGCAGCAAAGTAGGGAAATCTGAAGAAGCTGAGAACTGAGACAGAAGGGAAAATAAGTGGAACAGGTAAATAGCTTCAGGTATCTGGGAGGAGTGGTTGAGGAGAAGGAAAGTCTGAATGAAGAGGTTAAAAGTAGAATCAGAGGGGCTGCAGTCAACTGGCATAGAGTCTCAGGTGTAGTCTGACAGAAGTAAGCTAAAGAAGCTGAAAAGTAAGGTGTACAAGACCGTGGTGAGACCGGTACTACTGTATGGTACAGAAATCTGGGCAGTAAAGGCAGACCAGATGAAGAAGATAGAGGTGATGGAAATGAAGTGCCTGAGAAGAGTGGTAGGATTCACTCTGTGGGACAGGCAAAGAAATGAGGACATAAGGGCAGAAGCCAGAGTAGCTCCAGTTGCAGGAAAGATCAGAGAGAGCAGATTACGGTGGTTCGGACATGTGCAGAAACACAGAAGAGAATCTGGTGAAGAAGATTTGGGACAGACAGGAAGACGGTAAGAGGAAACGAGGATGTCCAGCAAAGAGGTGGATGGATTGTGTGAAAGATGATGTGCGACAGTCAGGCATGAGTGTTGAAGGCAGGAGTGTTGCAGTGAATCGAGAGAGATGGCAACAGTTAACATGATACTCTAGAAAATAAGAAAAAGGGTGCTGATAATGATGTTTTATATAGGTATACACACACACCCAACATATTGTATATACAAACTGTGTTCACACTACAGTGAGGAAAAGGGTAAATTTCCCTGTCCCCACTGTAGTGCAATCTCAATTCAGAATGTCGACAGCTTATAAGCGAATGAACACTAGCATTCGCTAAGGGGGATTCAAACATTTTCAGATCAGCATTACGGAAACTGGGAACCATGCGTTCGACCATCCCAGTTTTACATAACTGCCATTCAACATTTTGATAGTAAACCTATATATGTATATATGGATTATCTTTCAAATCACGAAGCTCGTAATACTGGTGTTCAAAATTTCGAGATGACAATACCGACATCTGACAGTCACAAACTGCTGAAGTTACCCAAGGCAAGTAAGCACTACCGAATGCAAACATACCGGCTGATATAAAAAACACCTAGGTGGTGGCAAAGCCCCCTACAACCTCCTAACTATATGTACCAACTCCAGGATCGCAGTACAATGGGGAAAAGGGCGCATTTCTACATACTGGGCAAGTGTTCAGTTGCCCTGGGAAACTTCAGCTGTTCATGATTGTGAGGAGGAGTTGTCGTTTTGACGATTATGGGCTACGAGATTTAAAAGGGGACCCATATATGTGTATTTATATATGTGTATGTGTGTATGTATATGTATGTATGTGTATATATATATATATATATATATATATATATATGTATATATATATATATATATATATATGTATATGTATGTATATATATATATATATGTATATGTATGTATATGTATATATATATATATATATATATATATATATATGTATTTGTGTGTAATGTGTGTTTATATTTATATACGTATATGTGTGTATGTACATGTGAGTGTGGATATATATATATATATATATATATATATATATATATATATATTTGTGAATATAAATATGTATAATATATATTCTGTTATATATATTTGTGTATATAAATATGTATAATATATATTCTGTCAGGTAGGTGAACTGGTCACCTTGGACCCTTTTCAGCCACAACCCATACCACAAAGACCAGGGTAAATACTGTATGTATGGATGGATAATTTAGAGTAGCTAGTCATCGTGCATATTTTTTGGTAGTAGAAGCCTTAGTACCTGGAGAAAACCAATGTAGACACAAGAGAACATGTAAACGCCACACAGATGGGTGACTGCCAGGATTAAACCCCAAACCCTGGAGCTGTATGGCAGAGCTTTAACTTTGAGCCACCATGCCACTGTATCAAAGATAGTGAAGTTTGTCCAGCTGTACTGTGAGAGAAACATAGTGATGCGTCAGGCACATTGTTGTTGAGCTGTTTCTCCTGTTGTGATTTCCTTACTGTTGCTGTCAATCCTGCACGTCTGTTAGAAGTTGAACATCATTTTTTTTTTGTATTTTATTTAGCCAAAGTACCTGTTAACTCTATTCTGAGCACCTAGGTTTTTTACTGTTAACTTGCATATTTTTATAAATGTTATTCTTGACTAGACAAACTGTTACCTGCAAGCTGTCCCATATTATTTCTTCTGTCCCGTTTGGATTTTTGTTAGAAAGCTTTCCAGAGTAATCCCCTTTTGTCTTTCTTTGTGTTTTGTGAAATTTTTTTTAGTCTGAATCTGTTAAAGGCAGTGTTAAGCCAGCTGTGTAAAATCTGTTAGTTTGGTAGTTTGATTCATGTAGAAAATGGAATGTTTATTTACCTGCTGTGTTCCTAACTACCTGCGTGAATCACTTTCATTAATTTTGTTATACCCACTTATCGTGTTAGGGTTGAAGGGGAGCCAAAGTCTACTTAGCAAGTAACAGGCGTAAAGCACGTAAAATTCAGTACCAGAGACTTGCATCCACACACACACACACACACACACACACACACACACACATTTATAGTATATATGTATGAATGTGCAACACTTGAATTCTCACCAGTTCATCTGTGGGCATGTCTTTAGGATACAAGAGGAAACAAGGCCCCCTGCTGATAAAGCATACAGATGTAGGGAATATGTACAGACTACACTCAGAATGCTGGGAACAGAAGTAGAACAACAACAGATGTGAAGCAGCAATGCTGATGTCCTTGTCAGTGAGCCACCATTAAATTAATTTCAAACTGAGCTTTAATATATCCGTATTAAACATCTGCTACAATAAAATAGCTAGGTTTGCTACCACTCACCCTTCAAGACACATCACTGCATAGCTATCGAGCAACTAGGCTAGTATTACCCAACCTGCTCATGTACAACCAATTTACTGTAATCCACCAAATTCTATATTATCCCGATAGAGTTCCTGCTCTTCAAGGTTTACTTCATAACTGCTCTAACAAACGCCTACTAAGATCAATCAATAAAGTACTGGCTGACCTAGGAAAAGAACAGTAGTTCAGGCGACTCCTTGTTTTTCACTTCTGTTACAAAAACAGAATACCATCCCAGCAGAGATTAGGTTCACTGAAAACAAAAACAATTTCAAAAAACTCCTCCCATCCCACTTACAGAATTCCTTGTTATGTAACTGTTCTGACCGTGGGTAGCTTCTCTAAATAGATCTGAGCATATCGTATCATATTTTAACCCTATACAAAACCATACAAAAGCTCCCAAAACCTCTTACTCAAATTCACTAGCTGCAGATGAAGGCAGCTAAATGATTGAACAAAATATCCTTTCAACTGAACTGTTATTGTAGCCCACTGTGCACCTTCTAGAATAATTACTTTTTCTTCTTCTTGGTCTTGAAACTGTATCTTATCAACTTTTTGACACTCCTCTGTACTTATTTATAAAACTGTACATGGATCATACTGTATTTTTCCTTATTGAGTTTTGGTCACTGTTCTGTACTTTAACAAGTTTGTTGTATTTTATTGTGCTTACTGTACTCATATTTGTGGAGTTTTTCTCCCTGGGCCTCCGCTGGAAATGGGTTACATGCTCAGTCAGACTTTCCCAGTAAACAAATGTAAAATAAATAAATAAATAAAACTGTGTACGCAGCAGAAGGAAGTTGTGCATAGTTTCTTTTTGTAAATTGTTTGAGCTGAGTTGCTTTCAGTGTTAGATCTTTTAACAGTTTTATGCAGTTTTGTAGACCTGTTCTCATGTGTTGCATAATTCAGTAGTTGCTGCTGTGTCTTTCGGCTTATCCCGGTTAGGGGTCGCCACAGCGGAACTCCAGTTCGCTAATGTTTGGTAGTGGATTTTTACGTGCCGAGTTACCAGCCCTGACGCACAACCTTCAATGAAGGTACGCCCATTCACGCATGTCGCCACACAGAAGACACTCTAGCTGAGAATTGAACGGGACGTTTTGCTGTGTGGCGACAACGCTACCGCAGCACCACTACTGCGGGATTGCGTAATTCAGTAGTACACAGACCAAATGTGCTGATGGAGATTAAAATTAAAAGCTCCTTTTGACCCATGCAGCATGTTAAAGAAGAATTTTTCAGTTTATGTACTGCACTTTGCAAATTACATGTACTGTAAAACAATGCTGTTGTGCTCAGAACGGCAAGGCTAATTATCACATACTTTTTTGTAATTTGGATATCAATTTTAAATGTTTTAATGCCTTTCACTTAGTCTCATGCAGTGGCAAAAGCAAGGTGTCAAAAGTGAGGAGGTACGAAAAGCAGATGTTTTAGGTGATTGTGGACTTAACTCATTCCATTCCCAGTAAGACATCAAACCCAGATGACTAGGTGTGGCCACTTACCTATTGGTCATTGTTAATGAGCTGTGTCTTCTGTTATTCCTGCTTTTTATGGCTTGCCTTCATTTCGTTGTGTTGAATGGGGATATGATCAACCTGCATTATGGCTTTTTAAATTATTTGTTGAAGGCACACTTGAGTAGACATGACTCTTATAGCAAGACCATGTTTTTTTGACACAGTCATTTATAGTATGGCTTAAAGAACACTTTTTACTTGCATGGCTGTCTAAAAATCTTGAAGTATTGTACACAAGTTAGAGATTTAAACAGTAACAGGTTTTAAAGGTGAGGGGACTCATGTAAACTTTAACATTAATGTACTGTAAAGTGTGTGTGTAAAATGATGATTGATAGTAAGTACTTTTTTAAAAAGGGGAGCTACTGTGGGATCTTCTTGTGTCTCCCACATATGCTAAATTATGTATGAATCCTTTTGAAAAGGAGCTCTTTAATGGCACAGATCATTTTGCATGAGCTGCCTAAGGTACATTGACAATGTGATTTGTTTTTGTGTGTGTGTCTGTGTGTGTGTTGAATTTTTCCACTTTTTTCAGATAATTTTAGTGAGTGGGTTAGTGGCGTCACAAATTAATTGAATACCTTTCAAATTATTTGGATGTAACTGTAGTTGAGAAACATGGTCAGTATGTGTGCGTTTTTGTATGTGTTTACACAGACATAAGTGAGCTGGAGTTGCTTTTTTAAACAACTTATTTTAAAATATATTATGCATTGCTTTTATTTACTAGGAAACTCCTGCTAGGTACAAGAGTCCTTTTTTGCAGAGGCCCAGGGAGAAAAGCTCCAGACGTGTAGCTTTAAAACAAGGTTTAAAAGGTGGATAGTAATTAAACATGTAAGTGTGTTTGTAGATGTCTCCTACAAAAGCTGTTTAGGTAATGTTTTTATATGTTTTACAAAAGTAATTGGCATTGCAGCTTTGGAAAGGAGTGGAAATTACAAAAATAGCCACTGGGGTGACAGAGTTGATGCACACAATAAGAGTAATGTAATGAGAGAAAACTGTTTGGTGTATAAGATATCTGAATTTTAAACTGTTAGTCAAAAGCAGATGTCTGCTTGAAGGTTGAACTATTGTACAGAAACAAGATTGCTGAGTTTGGTTGCTACTGAAGTTAGATGCAAAGTGTTGGTGAGGAAGGGGCTAAGGAATGGAGTGGAGTGGTATAAAGGAGGATTACAGTGCATTAAAGTGGAAAGAGCTGAGGAATGGAGTGGTATAAGGGAGGATTACGGTGTATTAAAGTGGAAAGAGCTGAGGAATGGAGTGGTATAAAGGAGGATTACAGTGTATTAAAGTGGAAAGAGCTGAGGAATGGAGTGTTATAAAGGAGGGTTACGGTGGATTAAAGTGGAAAGAGATGAGGAATGGTGTGGTATAAGGGAGGATTACGGTGCATTAAAGTGGAAAGAGCTGAGGAATGGAGTGGTATAAGGGAGGATTACGGTGCATTAAAGTATAGATGAGTGTAAATAGGATGGAGTTGTAAGCAGGAGTAAGAGACATGATTAGTACACATCGGTAAGGAGAGCTGGGGGCAGAGAGAGACTGGAGAAGGGTTAGAATATGTAGAAAGGGTAGGAATTGCAGACTATTGAAGATATTTTATTTAGAAAAAAACTTGTATGCAATTTAGTCTGGGGACCAGCAGAGACAGAGCCATGGGCTTGTTAGAGGAGGCTTTATAATCCTTCAAAGCACAACTAACTAAATATTGGTCTTGTTTAATAGAAACTGGGGTAGTGTTCCAGAGTCTAGAAATATAGTTGGAAAATAGAGTGTGGCCACCAGAATTTTTAGCAGATTGTTTGTAGTACGAGTTGATTTGTGGAGCACAGATTTTGCTGATATATGGGTGAATTATATTTGTAAGCGCTGGACAGTTTTGAGGTTTATTGATGATAAGGTTGTGAATGGTGAAAAGTTGGGAGTGTCTAAGGTGGTGTGGCAGTTCAAGGTAGTAGGGATCATCGAGCTGATTGTAGGTTAAGCATTGTGGGAGCTGCATATAGGAGTATTGGGAGGAGGGATTATGAAGATTAAGATAAATTTGATAAAGATTACTAAATTGAAACGCCTCTTCTCTAGTAGGGGAGTTAAGTTGGACCAATTTGTAGCCATATATTTTGGCAAAACATTGGTTATTGGTTGCTAAGGGAGTATAGTAGCATTCCAGAGGATAAGAATTTATTTGGGAAGATCGTAAGAATCTAATCTATAATAGTTCCCTGGTTATTGTGTTTTTGGTATAACAAATGGGGATATTGGCTGTGAAAGGGCATAGAGATTTGCATTTTGTAGGTTTAATGGTTACATTAGAGAGCCAGTCAGTAGTTTTTTTTTTTCTTTTGGGATGTTAGATGTGACCCGGCAGATGTCTTCTGCTGACTTAGTATTGTTTTGTGTTGGTGTGTATGTGACAATAATGTGAAGTGATGTTTTATGGTTGAGCTTGAGAAATGAGGTGAGGACTGGTGGTGTTAAGTTGGGGAGGGTTTGCAGTCAGATGCTTGAGTTGGAGAAAGTTATAGATAACAGCAACTCCACCTGTCTTTGTGTTCTATCTTATAATATTATACCCAAGGATAATTATTTCTTAGTTGTTTATTTCATATTTTCATTAGGTGATGTAATATCCAAGCATGAAATTCTGCTGTTGTGTTGGTTATGCTTCTGGTATGTAGGTGACTGAAGTAAAAGGAGGGAGAGAGAGAGGGGTGTATTGTGTGTTAGTGTAGGAGGGAGAAGTGGGGTGTGTGGTTGGATGGGATGATCCCCTCTTAGTTTTATATTTTTAGAAGGTTATGATGGTAGGGCCAGTATCCATTTAATTTTTATTTTGTTTTTGTGGACCTAATTTTATAGGGAAGGGATTGAAATGATTTATGTTTTGATTAGGGAAGAATATAATAGAGGAGTAAAGGGTTGGTGTGATTATAATAGGATAATAAGTAGAGTTAGCTGGTGCAGAATATGAATTGGTAAATTGGTGGTGGGTTGGGGTTATTGAAATAATAGAGGTAAAAGATCTTAAATGTGCTAAAAGAAAAAAAATGATGAGAAGGGTGATGGGTAGGAATTGAGTGAGAGGTGAGTTGTACATAAGATCTTAATTTTGGTATTTGTCAATTGATTTATTAATATGGGGTTGGTGTAAAGTGGGTGGAGAGATTGGAGGTAGACATATGATGGTTTGAATGTAGATGAGAAAGTGAGCAGTACAGTTTTTACTAGAAGTACAATGGTTAGATGCCTGTCACTAGGTGTGGAAATAGTTTTGTAAATGGGAAGATGCAGGGAGGTAATGAAAGTGGTTTGATCTTAATGATTGAATGAAATGGCAGGATGAAAAAGTGTGGTTTAAATGTAGGCTATGTAGGGAGAATGTTGGAATTGGGGATGGGGAGTGGAGTGAACTAAAGTGTAAATGAGGGGGACTAGAACAGGGCCCACACCTGAGCTGCTGTCATTGGCATCCGATAAATAATCAGGGCTTTAACTGGTAAGTTAAACACTTCCATAGAAATGGATGTTGGAATCTGTAATTTCAAACAATGCAGGAAACTAAAGTATTTTGTTTTTTTGGGAATCACAGACTACATAGAGAATAATAATTAATTGGGTACCAGCTTTGCACAGACTCCCCCAGGAGATTAGATTATATTAATGCCCTTTAAACACTCATTTGCACCCACTCCTTCCTATGATAAATTCTCTCCATAATGTCCTTTTACCATGCTTTCCTACTTTTATGTAAACCCTTTATTCCAATTTGCCAGTTTTTTTTATTTTTTCATTATACTCTCTAACTAGTTTACTCTCAAAAATGCAAAATTCAGAACATAATGTGGTTGAAATACTGAGCCATAATGTCGACATACTGCATATTAGGTTGCAGTGTTGAATGGAAATACCAAATATATTAAATTTGGCATTTTCGGTATCAACAATGTTTTTATACCTGCAGCCATTTACCTGCCTGCTTTCCAGCAGTACAAACCTACGCAGTTCAGTACTGCACATTGCTAGAATTCATGTTTTTGTGGGGAAGAAGGTGGTAAGCCCCCGTGCAGATTATATATTCTATTTCCGAGATCGCACTACAGTGAGGAAAGGGGTAAATTTCCTGATCCGCACTGTACTGCGATCTGTATTCATAATTTTGACCACATATAAGTGAATGCACAGTGGCATTCGCTAAAAAGGGCACTCGTAGAATTGTAGTTTGGCAATACGGGAATCGGGCAGCACACATTCGGCATTCCCATGTTCGCGGAACCTCGGTTCTTCATTTTGATAGTAAACCCCTCTAACCTCCTTGTTTTTGTTTACCCTTTTCCCTGTGCAGTCTGCCATCCCAAATCATCTGTATTTCTTCCACGTCATCTTTACTAGTTTCATCTTTCCTTTACCATCCTAGATAGTATTCATTGTAAATTAATTGAACATAAATGTGCAGTAGTTATTCCATAAACCTGCTTCTCCATCTTTTTACTGTAGTGCACCCTTATTTTAATGAGGTTAGTCTTGAACCTCAATGCGTTCCGGTAATTTGTCCGGTCTTTCTCAATGGCTTGGAAATGCAAACACCCCTTCTAAGTTTTTCAGTTTCCCCCAACATATGTGGATGTAGCAATAACAGTTTTTTATTTATTTATTTATTTTTTTTTTGCAAATGTCATTCAGAATGTTCCCACACAATGTGCTACTTTCTTTATTTCTTCTAGTACTTCATTCCATTGTCCTTCTGCTACCTCTGTCTTCCCAAATTTAATCTATAATTTAATTTGCATTGTACTTCTCACACTGAGAAATGTATACCTCCCCAGTTTTGCAGCACCTTTAGATCCTTTGCTTTTATCTTTATTCAGTACTAGTTTTACTCAACTATTTTTCAACTATGTAAATCATTTCCTTAACCCACACTTTATTCTTAGCAACTATATCTAAATCCTCAGCACATGCTACAAACACTGGAATTCTCACCCCAGCTCCCATTTTCCATTCTGCCATATCAACTCACTCGCTGCATCTTAACATGATTGCATTCATAACTAATGTAAGTAAAACTCCACTCATGGGACACCCTTAATTCACTCCCTTCTTGATACACATCCCTTCATCAAATCATCTATTAACAATATATATGCTCCATGTATTACTGTAAACTAAATTCAACAAGTATTCCATCCAACCCCCCATTCATAATCTTGAATATTTTTCAACATGCTGTCACGTTCTGTAGCACTGAATGCTTTTTTCACATGACAACCATCTACCTTGCACACACTTTCATCTCTCACAATACAGTCAACCACCTCATTTAGTATAATCAGCATACCTCTTGCCTGCCTTCCCTCTACCTCATAAATTCCTTCATACAGCACTTTCCATTTTACTTTCCCAAATTTCTTATTTTCACTGGCAACTTAACTGTATTACAGAATGTCATTGGCCTCTATTTTTTCCCCATTTTTAAAATTGAACATTGACTAGGTCACACAACATAGTCTCCATAATCTCCAACATATACTGCCTATCATTTTCACTATAGTGTCTTTAACTCCTAAAATGTAGCTATTCTAACTGCTGTGAAAATTGTACATGGTAGTTCTGTTGACTATCATCTTAAATCATTGTTTCTATTGTATATTAACTAAACCTTTATTTTTACCGTGCTGTTTTATTATGTAAATTATTTGTATTTTTTCCACATGATGTATGTTCACATTCTGGACTGAGATTGGTCCAATGGTATCGGTGCTCCTACCCCAGCTAACTTGTATAAATAAGTAACCCTTATTTATCCCTTAAAATACCCCTCTATTTTGCATTCCCTGTTCAGACCACTCACTCATAACCACCGTTTTGCTTACTTTTGCTCATCCCCCATATTTCCTTAAAATCTCAACTGTAGCCCATCTTGTCCTGTGCACTATGCATATTTACTCTAACACAGCGGTAGTGGTGCTGCGGTAGCGTTGCCGCCTCACAGCAAGACGTTGTTGCGTTCAATTCTCAGCTAGAGCGTCTTCTGTGTGGAGGCATGCATGAATGGGCGTGCCTTCATTGAAGGTTGTGAGTCAGGGCTGGTAACTCGGCATGTAAAAATCCACTACCAAACATTAGCGGACCGGAGTTCCGCTATGGCAACCCCTAACCGGGATAAGCCGAAAGACCCAACAACCTTATCCAACTAATCTCTACATATCTTTTTTTCTACAATATGTATTGATACTTTACTAAACTTCCTACTCTCCCATTTCATTTTCCTATCACTTTTGTATCATGTAATTCCTTCACATATTCAGCTACAGTGCTCATAATCCCTTCCTGGTCATAATGCCTCTTACCCACCTTATCCAGCTGTCATTTTCCTTCCTCTACCATGATTATCTTACCAAAAATGGTTTCATTTCTTCCCTTCTCTCTTGCAAGAAAATATTTCTGCTTTTTTATCATACCTTTTTTTTTCCAGTTTTTAATTATACAGGTACCTCTCTTTCTCTAAGATGTATTTCTTCTGTGCAAGCAAAGCTTCTTTGTAATGCTGCATGCTGTGCACTACTCATCTTTCTCTTCCTCCAAAAATGCCTTTCTGTCTTCACACGATCCACCAGAATTACCTAGTTTTATTACAAAAAAGGGCCTCGTAGACTAGCGATCCTTTCATAAGCCTGCCATTTCCTTATTGAAGTCATATGTTACTATTTTCCCCACAAGTCTCTATGTCCTTGCCTTCTCTAATCCACTGTTCATTGTCTCCTACCTCAACCATTTAACTTCATGGTCAAAAAGTACACTTTTTTCCCCTTGTACCTTTTTTAAACTCTGACAAAAAAGAAATCTATGTTTGTCTTTATATGTTCTCGTTTATATGTATACATTCTTTTCTTCTCTAACTGTAAATTTCCTTATTTTATTGCATTCCTACACATCTTCACATTCTGATTTTATCTTCCCTACACATTTTCTAAAAATCCATTTTAGCTGTTACATTTTTTTTATTTCCTCAAACATACCCACTCTCCCTGTAATGTTAGTGTATGCATATACCCCATTTGTTCTGTACACTTTCTCCTCCATACCTGAGATCACAAACCACAGTTTTCCCGGGGGCATTAGCTGAAGCTGGTACATACTGTCATGTTTCTTAAATAGTGTTCATGTGCCTGAACACTTTTTTTCCACAATGCAATGCAGCCACAGTTTTCTTTCCCAGCAACTTTTCATCTGGTCTTTTACTTATCTCTTATCTAAAACTATGTTTTCTAAGCATATTGTATCTGGTTTTGTTCTTAATATACTTTCAGTACCATTAAACATCTTACTTCACTCTATGCTGCTAACACTTTTGCAGTAAAGTTATCCATTCTCAGGTTTTGCAGCTTTCTTTCACTTTAACCAAAACTTTCCTTTCCTTACCCGGTTTCCAGTACTGCTAATCAGTTCCACTTGCTCCCCCCTACTTTTCTTCCCTTTCATCTTTGCTTAACTTCTTACATGTTTTGCGTTCGCACATTATACTGATTTTCTTTTCTTTCCTCGTTATATGTTAGTTTTATTATACACTACAGTTTCATTTTCCTTCTCCATTTTGTTCTGTTCTTCCTCATGTAGCTCATGTAACATTTTTTATCAACATTATCTTGCACAGTACTTTTCTTCAACCCTACAGTTTCCTAATTTTTCAGCAGATTGCAACAGTAATTCGCAAGCAAACTGAAAGTGCCCCCTTTCCCCACATTTTCTCAAATTTCCAGTTTCTTCACACTGCGTACTTTTTTTTAAAATGTTAAACCTGTATCAAATGATCGATCATCAGAACCACAGAAAGATATGGTTTAGGCTGTCCCTGGTTTTTTACCATTCTTTTCTTTTTGTTTAATAAAACACTAGACAAAATGTTGTAGTCTTCTATCAGTTGCATCCAAATTAACACAAACTTCCCATGCCTCTCATTAGTCTTTATTTTGTATTTCTAAAACAGTCTGGTGTTTCAGTTCAGAGTACTTACTATCTTAGCTCTTTTTCAGCCCCATATACTTCTCTAGCTCTTGTTCAGTCACAGCCATAGCACGGAACTGCACCATAAGGTTTTGTTCCTGATGTTTTTGTTCCTCAGCGAAGTGGTATTTCTAGTGGCTATGTAACATTTCATGGCTCGCAAAATATTTTTTTGTCAAAGTAAAAAAAAAAGAAATGCTACTGCTAAAGTCTGAATTCAAATGTTATTTAATGGAATGACTCTGACCCTAAATGAATCAGAACTCTTATCGCTAACAGAAAAGCTAAGTGGGACCATTAGAGAATCCAAAACAAAACTTCTAACAGACTCTTTTTGCTCTTAATTCTTGCTACAGGTTGTATCCTTTGTTTTTACACAGTGCTACTTTATACCATCCCTTCTGTCAGTAACAGCAGCTGTGTACATTTTCTTAGTACCCAGATTCTCTGTTCTCTTTCTGTGACATGCCTGCTTCATTGCTCCGTGTAGCAACTTGCCGGATCCTGTCTTCTACTTGTGCATGTGAAAATACTTTCAATTATCCACCAGCCCTCATTGTATCTGGATGTTCATTGTGCATACAGCTGCAGTCATAACAGATGGGTTCTCCTGCCGTCAGGCGGGTCCTCGGTCGGCCGAATTCCAAAGTCTAGGTCCGGCGTCAGTTGTCGTAGCTTCTTCCCTGACGTCAGTGCGACAGGGGTATAAAGGAACCAGCCGACGCCATTTTCTCCAGTCTTTCTTGCCGCGCGGTGCCCGAAGCAGAAGCAGTTCGCAAGTGCCGGTCGGCCAGCTCCTGAGATTATGAAAATTTGGAAACCGAAGTCTTCTAAAAAGCTAAGTACCCCATTGGGGAAACTTTTCTTGCCTCAGACCGATGTCAGACAAAGTTAATAATTGTATTTCTTGTGGGAAGCAAATACCGCATAAGGATTTCCATTCCATCTGTATACCTTGTTAAGGCCCAGACCACGACGTCTCGGTCTGTCGCTTTTGTGCTACATTCAACAAACGCACTATTAAGCTTCGGGCGGAGTTCGCCCAGCATTATTTTGGGAAAGCATTTAACTATACTATGTCGTCGGATACTCCGTCTCTGGTTTTGTCTAAAAACCGCAAAGACAAGGACCGACACACGAGGTCTGTGGCCTCTACCGACACCACGCCAAAGCCGACTACACGTGGTCTGGTTCTCAGCGAGGCGCCTACGCAGCCCCTGACTACCGACGACACTTCTTTGATGGTGTCTCCTGTGCCCAAGGTCGCAGGCTCCTCGGCCCACACCCCGACTACAGATACCGAAGCCACTCTTGGCATTGAATCTCAGAATGTGGACAGGTCCACCTCCACTCACGGTGTCTTCAGACCTTCCTCTTCTTTCTCCATCAAGGCTTTCACAAAGTCTAAAGCAACCATGCACCCTAAGAGACCAGCTACACAGGGCCCATCTCCAGGCCCCATGCCTAAGAAACAGATGCTTAAAATGGCTGAGGATTTAATTACTCTTATCAGAGGTTCTCAGCCCCCACGGACAAAGGCCCAGAGTGGAGGAAGATTCCCTCTTCTGATCAGGGCTCCATTATTTCAGAGCATTCTGATGATCAGGAACATTCTTACTCCCCTTTTGAAGACTCTGATGCGGAGGAGTCCATCCCTTCTGTCCCCCCCCCCCCAGAGGATTACTCATTTGGGGAAACTTTGCATACCTTAAGGGAACACTTCCACTGGGAAGGCCAAGATTATTCAGATTCCAAGAAAAGGCTCAGGGAATTTCTCTTGCTACCTCAGCACAGGCCTCTGGCTATACTTCCTGTCTTGGACATCCTAGATGATGTTTACTCGGAGGCTTGCCTTAACCCGGACTCTCTACCTCCAGCTCCAGTTAAGCCTGATAGGTACTACAGGGTTCCAGACTCACACCAATTTCTATACAAAAGTCATGCTGCTGACCCAGAAACCATCTCACAGGCCCCAAGGGAGTTAAGGCCTCCATTGCTAAAAATCCATTACCTTCCGAGAGAGACTCCAGATCCTTAGAAAGGTGGGGAAAAAAGGTATATACCTCGGCTACCTTATCCATGAGGGCCTTAAACTGTCAGTTTCATATGCTAAAATACCAACAGTTTTTGTTATCACAATTGAAAAGTAAAATGTCACAACCTGAACAACCAGACTTGAAGGAGTTGCAGGATTTGATGCATAGTGCAGAACAAGTGGGTAAGCATACCTTACAATGTGGTTTTGATGCTCTAGAGGCCTCATGTAGAGCTGCTGTTACAGGATCAGTCATACGTAGGCATGCCTGGCTCAAGGAACAAGCCTTGCCTGATCATGTCAAAGCTAAATTACTAGACGCCCCTCTTCAAAAGGATGTACTTTTGGTGCTAATGCTGAGGAGGTGTTAAGGAAAATGGAGGAAAAGGCTAAATCAATGCAAACTGTGAAAGAATTTCTACAGGTACAACCCCCACGTTTTAGTAGAAATTGGCCTTCCAAAAACTGGTCCTTTCCTGCCACGGACAGACCCCAAAGAGGCAGATACAGGCGCCCGAGAGGTAGAGGACAATCCCAAGGATCGTTTAGAGGCAGACAATGGCAAGCTCCTACACAAAGAGGTGGTGAGGATAACTCGCAATCTTTCAGAAAGCAAACCCAATGACTTTCCCCTTTGCATGCCAACCAAGTCTCAAATGGCAGCCCCCTTAGGAGGAAAGCTGGCATTATTTTCAAAAAAAATTGGCATATTGTCACAAGGGATAAATGGATCCTGGACATTATAAACAGAGGCTACAAATTCCATTTTCACACCCTTCCAAAAATGAGAGGCATGCCAAACCTGCCACACAATCAAAGGGCAGAGGCACAAAGGCAAATTACAGATCTCATAAACATGAAAGCTATTCAAGAGGTACCTACGCACGAACAAAGTCAAGGTTTTTATTCCAGGCTATTTCTGGTGCCAAGGAAGGGAAAAGATTGGAGACCTATTTTGGACCTATCCATCCTAAACACATTTCTACTCGTACCAAAATTTAAGATGCTCACTCTACAGCAACTTCTTCCCATGCTGGGCAAGGAGTCTTGGCTGGTAACATTGGACCTCAAGGAGGCATACCTGCATGTCCCAATCAGACAAAATTGCAGAAGGTACCTCAGGTTTCTTGCAGGTTCAACCCATTATCAATTCTCTGCATTGCCCTTTGGCTTATCTACTGCACCCAGAGTATTCATGAAATGCCTGGCATCAGTAATTACCTACTTCAGACTTCAAGGGATACAAATATACCCCTATTTGGACGACTGCCTGATCCAAGCGGACAGCAAGCACATTCTTCTGAAACATCTGGCTTATGTAATAATGTTGTTGAACTCTCTGGGATACACAGTCAACAGAAAGAAATCAAGGCTAATACCCTCTCGGAAGATAATTTTCCTGGGTGCCAATAACACCCAGATGGCCTACCTCACGCCAGAGAAGCAGGGGCAACTAATTCAATACTTCAGAATACTAGCAAATTGCACCAGGCTGACTGCAAGGAAAATCCTGCAGGCTCTGGGATTCATGGCATCTTGCATTTTACTAATCCCATGTGCAAAGCTGCATATGAGGAAACTACAATGGTACCTGAAAAACATATGGTCTCAACACAGCCACAGTTTGGAAACAATAATACCACTAATTCCATGCCTGCAAAAGGAATTTCTGTGGTGGGCTCAAGCATGTCAAACAAACACAGGTCTTCCATTCAGCAAGCCTCAAGCAAATCAAGTCATCACAACAGACGCCTCGGACTACGCCTGGGGGGCGCACATGACAGATCGGTGCATTCAGGGCAAATGGTCCCAAAAAGAAAAGCACCTTCACATCAATCAAAAAGAAATGCTAGCAGTAATAAATGCTGTTATAGCTTTCAAGGACCTTCTACAACCAGGTCAACTATTGATAAGAATGGACAACACCACAGTTATGTGGTACATAAACAAACGGGGAGGAAGACATTCTTACCCCCTATGCAGACTGGCCATGTCACTTTGGAACATGGCCATGGACTTACAAATGGAACTACAAGCACAGTACTTGCCAGGCAAGGAAAACACGCTGGCAGACAACCTAAGCAGGAATATGACAGATCCACACGAATGGAAATTGCACCCAGACGTTTTTACAGAAATAATCCAAGAATGGGGAAGGCCAGACATAGATCTCTTTGCCTCCCACAAAAATCATCAATTGACAAAATTCTGCTCAAGGATCTTCCATCCAAAGGCCTGGAGAGTGGACGCTCTCTCTTTCAGTTGGACATCAATGACAGTTTATGCCTTTCCACCTCTTCCTCTGCTGCCCAAAGTTCTATTGAAAACCAGAGCAGACAGACCAAAGATGATTCTCATTGCTCCGGACTGGCCAAGGCAACACTGGTACCCACTCCTGAGGAGCCTGACTCATTCGCCTCCATGGACCCTGCCTCTAATGCCTCTTCTTCTGACTCAGCACAGCTTCAAAACTCTTCACAGCCAGCTAAAAACACTCAATCTAGCCGCATGGAAGATTCCTTAGCATCACAACAGGCCCTACTCTCCAAGGAGGTGTAGGATGTCATTTTGGAGGCCAGAAGGCCATCAACTAGAAAAGCTTACTCCGCAAAATGGAAATGTTTTTGTGTCTGGAATGAGAAAAAGGGCCAGGATCCTGGAAAACTGAATTTACCTCAGATACTACAATATTTGGCTGAACTGCTAAGCAGTGGACTTTCTTTCTTCTCCATCAAAATCCATGCCTCAGCCATTTCTGCAGAATACAACACTGATCCACCTTTATTCTCTCACCCTCTCTTAAGACAGTTCCTCAGAGGGGCTAAGAATTTAAGACCTCCAAGGAACAACCAATACCTGCTTGGGATCTTAATTTCATTCTGGAAAAACTGACCTTGCCTCCCTTTGAGCCAGCTGCCTCATCAGATTTGCAACATTTGTCCTGGAAAACAGCTTTCCTTCTGGCTATCACCTCAGCTCATAGAGTTTCAGAACTACAGGCTCTCATGGCTGTCCAGCCTTTTATCATCTTCCATCAGGACAGAGTTTCCTTACGAACCAACCCGTCCTTTATGCCTAAAGTGGTATCCAGGGTAGCTTTAAATCAGGCCATACATTTACCTACTTTTTATCCTAATCCTCAAAACAAAGGGGAGAGATTACGACATTGGACATCCACAGACAACTTCGTTATTATTTGGACAGAACAAAGCCTTTCAGAAAATCAGAACAGCTCTTTGTGGCCTATGCGGTAGGAGCTCAAGGAAAGCCAATTTCCAAACAGACAATCTCAAAATGGATAGCCCACTGCATATGCTTTTGCTATTCCTTTCATGGCAAAGCTGTACCTACAGGCATTAGAACTCATTCCACCAGGGCCACAGCCACCTCTGCAGCCTTCCTCAGAGGAGTTCCTACCAAGGATATTTTGGAAGCAGCCACTTGGAGTTCTGTGCATACCTTCTCCAAGCACTACAACCTACCATTATACTCCAAATCTAGAGCAGGCTTTGCCACTGCAGTCTTGCAGGGCATTTTGGCTCCTCCTAGTTCCACCTAGTGCCTACCACCCCTTTCTTAGCTTTGGGATTCTACCCATCTGTTATGACTGCAGCTGTATGCACGATGAACATAGTACAGTTTTGTACCTACCATTAATGTAGATGTTCGAGTGCTAATACAGCTGCAGTCCTGGTTTCCCTCCCTCCTTCCCCTCTTGGGACAGACCTATAGGCTAACACATCCTCATACAACCTGATTGGGGTATTCATTTATGATGTATTTGCTTGCAACTACTGTATTTTGATTATATTGCACTGCATTATTACACAAATTTATGTATTGCCTTCCTTCTGGGGGCACCTGATATCTGGGGCAAGAAAAACTGAAGAAAATGGCGTCGGCTGGTTCCTTTATACCCCTGTCACACTGACGTCAGGGAAGAAGCGACGACAACCGACGCCGGACCTAGACTTTGGAATTCGGCCGACCGAGGACCCGCCTGACGACAGGAGAACCCATCTGTTATGACTGCAGCTGTATTAGCACTCCAACATCTACATTTATAGTAGGTACAAAACTGTACTTTCCTGTCTGTCATCAGTCATAACAGGGAACCATTTCTTCACTGCTTTAACCACTATAAAGCCAGTTCATCATTTAGCTTTTTTACCCAGAATTTTCTATAAAACAACATTCTCCAGACCTCCTTCCCAGAGAACAATTTCAGACTGTGGAAAATCTGCCTCTACAGTATTTGTAACATCTACATGTGATGTAACATTTGCAGGATCTCAATTTTAAGACATTTCCATCTCTTCCTGCAGTAATCCTTTAGCTCCACCCACAAGAAAAGAATCAAAGTTGTTTTTGGGTGTCTGACAAATTTCCCCTAGTCGGTGTGAATAGACATCTTAGGTCTCACCTGAAAACGGCTATGCTGGTCTAGTGAGTAACCCAGTCAAAGTGTAAAATATGATTTTTTTTTTCAGTTAGATAAAAAAAAATGGCAAAAAAAAATCAATACATTGTGAGGTCCGAGGAATAGGTAGCATTCATATTTGCCTTATGTACTGTGCAAGTATATGTGCATCCCATGCAAAGTGTTTCTGATTCATAGAAGCCTGACTGTACAGTAATCCTGCAGGATTTTCTACATTGTGTTGTAGAGTGGCAGATTGTTAATGGGGAATAAGAAGTTATGTACCTACCATAACGTTCCATGTTAGTTGTCTTCTTCTCGCCTTCTTTCTTGCTGGATGGGTTCGGAGCCGATCCTCGGCTCCGACTCGGCATACTAAAAGCTCGAGAGCTAATTCCACCGGCTCGAGGCTCCCCTATATCCCACAATGCTAGGCGGTAACTACTCAGATCTCGTTTGGTAGCTATACCAAGCAATACTAGTCTGCAACATGGAGTAACAAGATTCGGAAGAAGAAACACAAAACAATCCCTGTCGGTCTGTCCAGGCTTGGGGGAAGGAGGGAGGGACGCAAGAAGGCGAGAAGAAGACAACTAACATGGAACGTTATGGTAGGTACATAACTTCTTAATGTTAAGTTGTCAATCTCGCCTTCATTCTTGCTGGATGGGACCGCGTCCCTAGCACCTTATCCCGGGTGGCCTATCGGAACAGACTCTTGAGAACAGTGGAACCAAAATTGGCACGGCTTCTAGAAACCATGTCCAATTTGTAATGTGAAATGAATGTATGAGGAGAAGCCCATGTGGCTGCTGCACAGATTGAGTCTATTGGCAACCTGTCCTGAAAGGCAATGGATGTAGCTAATGCCCTGGTTGAGTGAGCTCTAGGTCTTGAGGGTAATTTCTGATGTCTAATCTCATAGATGAAGGTAATTGTAGAAGTTAACCATCTAGACAGAGACACTTTGGTAACTGGAAGGCCTAGTCTTCCTTCTGCATATGACAGAAACAACTGATCAGATTTCCTGAGATGTTTAGTTCTGTCTAAGTAATATCTCAGTTGGCGATGAACATCCAAAAAATGCAGCTTTTGCTCTGATCTATTTGAATAATTAGGGAAAAAGACGGGAGATCAATAACCTGGTTTAGGTTAACTTGAGAGGAGATTTTGGCAAAAAGGAGGGGTTCGTCGAGAGATACTCTGTCTTTGTGAAAAGTAGGTAAGGAGGCGACTGCAGAGGGCTTGTAATTCTGAAACTCTTTTCGCTGAAGTAATGGCCACCAGAAAAAGTGTCTTCCAGGAAAGCAACTTCAGAGAACATGAAGCCGCTGGTTCAAAGGGGGGGAGAATCAAAGACGCCAGAACCAAGTTTAAATCCCATTGAGGTGGAGGGTCTTTGATCGGAGGTTTGAGGAGAAATACACCTCTTAGAAAGGCCTTACAGAGCTTGTGAGCCATTATGCTGGATTCTGAAACCCCCACATGAAAATTAGAAATGGCAGCCAACTGAACTCTGATGGTTGACGCAGAAGATCCTAAGTGAAAAGTTCCGCCAGGAAGTCTAAAATGGATTGGATAGATGCAGTAAAAGGATCAATGTTTTTGATGATGCCCAACAGGAAAACGTTTCCATTTACTAGTATAAATCTTCGGGTAGAGGATTTGTGAGAGGCTATCAATATATCTCTGACCGGCGAGATATTGAGGAAGCCTGGCTAAGGTAGGAATTGGAGAAACCATGCTGTGAGGTTTAGGGAAGACAGAGATTGGTGCAGCTGACCCGACTGATGGGTAATCAGGTCTGGTACTGGGTCCAGATGCCAAGGCTGCTCCAAAAGGTAACGATGAAGAAAGGGGAACCATATCTGTCGAGACCAGTAAGGGGCAATGAGGATCATAGTCACTCTCAACGCGATGGCTTTCTGAATTAGACGAGGTATCAATGGAAAGGGGGGGGAAAGCATACAGAAGTCCCCGGGGTCAATCGTGGACTAGAGCGTCTCTGATGGGTTGGCCTGGTACGGGAAAAGTGAAGAAGTCTTGACACTTGCTGTTTTTGGGAGTAGCAAAAAGATCGCAGCAAGGATGACCCCATCTTAGAAATACCTCCTCTAGAACTGATGTCTTTAGAGACCACTCGTGTGGCATGAGAATTGCTCTGCTCAATCTGTCTGCAATGACGTTGGATTTCCCGGGGATGTGCGTCGCCGTCAGAAAACATTGAGAAGAGATCACCCATTGCCAAAGTCTGAGTGCTTCTCGACATAAAGGGTATGACCTGGTTCCGCCTTGTTTGTTGATGTACCACACCACAGACATGTTGTCCGTCTGAATTGCAATAGTCCCTATGGGAAGAGAGTCGGGTAGGGCTTGCAACGCTAGAAGCACCGCTCTCATCTCTAGGACATTTATGTGCAAGTGGCACTCGAAGGGTTGCCATGTGCCCTGGACTGTCCTGCCCTGATAATGCCCCCCCCACCCGATCAGGGAGGCATCTGTTGTCAACGTGGCAACTGGAGGAGAGAAGGGTCTTCCTTGGAGAAGTTGAGGTGACGTGACCCACCAAGATAGTTGGTTTCTGCATACTTCAGTGATCAGTATGGGATGGGACATCGGGAGTCGCTGAAAGGACCATTGGGTGAAGAGCATCCACTGGAGGATTCTCATGTAAAAGCGAGCTAAGGGGAGAAGAGGAATAGCTGCCGCCATGAGTCCCAATACCTTTAACACCAGTCTGACTTTGACTTTGACCAAATTCAATAGTAGAGAAACTTGGTTTCGAATGTCTAAAACCCTCTGCTCTGTGAGTGTTGCCGAAAGAGTGTGCGTATCTAATTTGGCGCCTATGAAAGTAATAGACTGACAAGGCGACAAGGCAGATTTTTCGAAATTTATTGATATGCCTAGAGCTTGACAGGTTTGCACGGTGAAATTTCTGGATAGTAAAAGCTGATGCCTGGTGGTGGCCGTAAGGAGCCAATCGTCCAGATATGGAAACACCTGGAATCCCTGGTGCCTCAAGTGAGCCGTGACCACTGCCATGCATTTGGTGAACACTCTGGGGGCTGTAGTGAGACCAAAGGGCAGGGCTCTGAACTGATAGTGACTGGCTCCTAGCCTGAAGCGGAGATATCTCCTGGAGCGCTGGTTCATTTTGATGTGATAGTACGCGTCCTGAAGATCTATAGAGCACATCCAATTGTCCTGACCCAAGAAGGGTAGGATGGACTGTAGCGTGACCATCCGGAATTTTGTTTTCTTGACAAACTTGTTTAAATGACTGAGATCTAGAATGGGCCTCCAGTCCCTGTTTTTGGTACCAAAAAGAATTTGGAGTAGATTCCGGATCCTTGCTGGTCTGCTGGGACTGGTTGGATGACTCTTTTTAATAGCAGCTTTGAAATTTCCAAAGCCGCTTGTTCCCTTAGACCGGGTGGAACATCTGGAAGGGATTTTTTTGGTTGAGATGAGACGTGAATAAAGGGAATTTTGTAACCCTCGGATATGATCGACTGTACCCATTTGTCTTGAGTTAGGGAAAGCCAGGCTTCTGGGTACAGCGATAATCTTCCCCGACTGCCTCCGGCGGACAGCGGGCAGCCCCTCAGGGGTGCTGAAAGGGTTTGTCAGAGAACACTTCTCTGCTACCCTGGTTTTTGGACCTCCTCTGCCTCTGGGGCGCGCCGATTATTGTTCCCCTCTGCCTCTAGAGGGAATCGACTGTCGTCAGATGAGACTCCCTGAGATTGTTTGAAACCACATCTTTCCCCTCTGACCTTTGGGATAGGGTCTAGAAGGTGGAAAACGGACTCCTACAGCAGAGAGAGTCTTACCTTCCACCTCGCACCTGGTCAATGTATCCTTCACCTGTGGTCCAAACAAAGATGATCCGTCAAAGGGAGTTGGTGAAGGGCTTGAAAGGGTCCATAAAATTACACAGCCGCATCCAGGCGTGCCTTGTAATGCAATGCCTGTGCCTGCAGATCTACTGCTCAATCTGCTGCATATGAAACCAGCCGCATGGAAGAGTTCACTATTGAATTTAGGGTAGCCAACTGGGAGTTCATTGTGTCTTTGAACCCCTCAGCTGTAGGATCCTTCATCAATTCACCCATATCCTTGAGCAAATCTCTTTGGAGACGGGTGAAATGGCATAAGTAGTTCAGCGACGCATGAAAAGGTCGCTGACTTAAAACATCCACTTGCCATACCTGTCCATGGTCCTAGAATCTTTATTAGGAGGATGGACAGGAACAGAAGGATCAGCTAGTTCCTTCTTTGTGGCCGCAGCCACCACCATAGCATCAACGGGACACCTTTGGAAAGAAACTGTTTGTCTGAGGGAGCAGTGATGAATTTGGATGGTCTCCTCGGGTGGGTTCCACTGAGTCAGGAGCCGTCACGCCTTCCTTGCCACCACTTCCATAAGGGGTCAAAGGAGGGACACCCAGGAGGGAGAAGGCGAGAACCAACGCCTCAAGATACACCGACTCATCCTCCGAAGGGTTTAAGGCTGGCCAATTTCCCCTCTGTTTGAGAATCTCTAGGATGTCTGCAAAGGAGACATCTTCAGAGGGCAACGTGGGGACCTTCGATTCCTCCAAGTCAGTGTCAGAGGTGATAGACTCAGGGAGTCAATGTGCTTCCTCTTGCACTGCCTCTTCCTAGGGGATCTCCAGCAGGGTCAGGAGAGACCTCGGAAGAGGAGGAAATTCCCAATGGGAAACTTGAGGAGTTGGTTCTCTACGTGTAAAACAAGGGGTGAGCAGAAATCTCCGTGAGGCACTGTAGCAGGAGGAGCTGAAGGAACCGACTGCGGGCAGAACCCGGTTCTAGCACGCTCCGCATGACCTCGAAGGCATCCCTGTCAGGCAAGGTCGAGGCCCTTGCTCGAAGAGACAAGAACCCCTCCCGGCACTGACAGAGACGGCTCGAAGCCGATGTCGGAGCCGAACTCACCAGCGCCGAAGCTCCGAGAGGGAGAACGGGTCGGACAAGGGTCCGATGCCACCGCCTCGGAGCCGGCGATGGAAGCCGGCGCCGAGATCCCTCCAAAGAGGAGATCGAGCGACGGAGCCGAATACGATGGTATTGGATCCGGCCTTTACCGACAGTGATAGGTCCAACAAGCCTTGGCTCCGAACTCAAGGAGTCGGAGGAGGAATATATTGAGGGACTGGAATAGCCAAAGACTGATGAGTCGGGCTATGGAGCATTTGGGCTAGTGCCTCGGACTTAAGAAGTCTACTCACCACCCTCTGCAAGTCATGGTCTGACAACCTGGAAGACCGAGAGGAATGTGATTTGTGGCTCCGTTCGAAGGAGAGGAGATCCCGTGCCGAGTGTATGGAACCGACAGAAGGGACCTGGATCTCTTCCTGTAAGATGGCTCGATAATGGTATCGGAGCCGATGAATTTAGCCGGCTCCAGCCGGAGCCGGCAATAGTAAAGGTAGATCCAGAAGGGATCTTGACCTCTTTTGCATGTGGCTCCGATGGTATCAGAGCCGATGAAGCTTTAACAGCCTCGCATCCAGCCCGGGCCGGGGTAATAGTCTCTGGCCCAAGAACATCGGCTCCAGCCGGAGCCGATGTCGGGACCTGCTTAGACACCTGTACAGTCGACTCAAGAGCAGGAGTCGACTGTTTCGGAGCCCTAGAAGGTTTACCCGAACTGGACTGAGTCGGGGGACCTTCAGGTTTCAACAAACCTCGTAAAATAAGTTTGTTTTTACGCTCCTGCAGGACTCGAGGGCTGAAGCCATGACAGACCGCACGTGAGTCCTGCAGGTGCACAGGCCCCAGGCAATACACACAAGAAGTGTGACTGTCTGTCAGAGACATTTTCTGACAGCACGAATCACACTTCTTGAAGCCTGAGACCTTTTCCTTCGACATCGAGAAAATGTCTGTCACAACACAAACACACAGACACACTCTGAATAAAAAATTATTTTAGTTAAAACTAAAGGCTATGAACACACACACACACAAAAGCCCTTAAAGTACAAGAAAGAAAAAAAAAAACTAACTTTAGTCACTAAGGACTGGGAAGGGAGGGCCAAAGGCCTAAGATAAGGGAGAAGGGGAAAAAACAATATATACTCGACAAAGAAGGGAGTCGAGAAATCTACAGAGTAATATAAACTAACAGGGGCTAAATATATAAAAAGAAAAGGGTTTTTGAAGTACCAAAAGGTAATATTCAAACTAACCTGCCTGAGCCGGTAGAGAAGCACCTCGTCAGCTATAGCAGCAAACGAGATCTGAGTAGTTACCGCCTAGCATTGTGGGATATAGGGGAGCCTCGAGCCGGTGGAATTAGCTCTCGAGCTTTTAGTATGCCGAGTCGGAGCCGAGGATCGGCTCCGAACCCATCCAGCAAGAATGAAGGCGAGATTGACAACTTAACATTATGGGGTTATCGTTTACGATAACAAGGTCCTTGTGCTTCTCAGAGCACTGCCCCAGAAGGAACCATGCTTAGTACTAGATTCATAGACATTTGTACTGTGCAAGTTCTGTGCAGTGCTTTGGAAGTGCAACTGTGTGCAGCAATCTTGCCTTGCTCACCTTTGCATTTCATTGATGGGAATCTGCACAGGGCAAAAGGGAGCCTCTTCACTCTTTTCAGTCTGCAGGCAGTAGGCAAATCATTTTTTGTCTCTCTGTGTGTGTCTGTGTGGCCTTTTCCAGCTGCTCAGTGGAGTGATTCATAGTCATGCAAATTTCAAGGTTGTGGGATGTTGCTGTTCTGAGAATGTGAATAGAATGTGAATTGATAAATGGCATGGCCCAATCCAGCACATTGATTCAAGCAAAGTTGAACTGCTGTGCTATTTTCTATGTTTACTAGGAAGTGTTGGAAAGTATTTACCTGTATATTCTTCATTTTTATTCTGAAAGTAATAGTTTTGAGGGTTATTATGATTGTTAGTGTTATTCCAAGGCAACATGCAATTGGGAGGAAATGTACTTTTTCCTTGTAGTAAATTCACAGTTTGTTCTAAAGTGGTTTTGAAATCTATCTCCTTTTATTTATGTTTTGTAAATTGGGTTGGCCGTGTTGGGCAGTGCCAATTTTTGGAGGGGAAATGGGAATGTAGAGAAGAAAACAAATACAGAATGCACTGTATTGTACAAATACATGCAAAATAAATATAAATGTAAATACAAAAGGTATAAACAAAATAAGTACATGTGCTGTACAATTGAGTGTCTTGTCAGCATTATCTCACATTTCAGGTTGGGAGTCTGTAGTAGCAGGATGATATAACATAATTACAGAACAAATGGGTAACACTGCAGACAAAAAAAAGTGAGGTAAAATTAACATGGGTATAAAGTTTTAAGAAAGGAGACAAAAGTCATGTGCATAGCTGGTAGATCTTTTATGGACTTTACTTAAAAGTATGATCATTATGTATATAATGGAAAATTTGCAAGTAGTTTAATACTGTCCCAGAAGTGGGCAGCTATTGGAAGGTGCATGATGTATGAAAGAATATATTAAAAAGGCCAGGGTAATGGAATCTGAAAGAGAGGATTATTAATGTAACTGCACATTTGCTACATGTTAATGTATTTTTAAGCTCGTTGGAGCTGGCCTGGTTGTTTTATAGTTTAATTCCAATATCAAGGTATATACTAGGTGCCTTGTCTCCTGTCTTGGTGTTTATTTTGGGTCTGTAAATGGAGTTCGTTGCATCACAGTTGCTTAGCTATGTGCCAGGACAGTAGGGACATCAGGTCCACATGTTTAAGATCACTAGCTTGTTTGCAAATTCAAAAAACCAAAATGAAAACGGACTAAAACAGCTAGACACGGACTGTTTATTTAATGTAAGCGCTTTCAGGAGGGTTATTACCCAACCTTCTTCAGACAAACACTGAAAATCACACAGCTTCCTATTTATATATACTTCTAGGCATGTAACAATCAATTCTAAAAGATTATTAACAAATTATCAAATTAATCAATTAAAACGCAAATTTAGAATAAGCATATAAAAGTATTCAACCATAACCTTATAGACGCCAAAAAATGCTGAACCACTACTACTCAATAAACCTCTCAATGTTAATTCCCTGCTTATATACATGTGTAAGTATTAAAGTAAAATATAAAATCAAACTAATTAAAACTTATACCTACACTCATAATGTAATTGTATGCATGAATAAATACAAGTTCCTTAACTACGTCATGAATTTTGTCTAGTAAGTCATAAGCATCAGAAAGTTATTTGCCAGCAAGGAATGGAAACTTTAAAATAAGTTGTATCTTTAAGCTGATTAATAAAATTAATAAATATGTATTATATTCAGATATTTATATGCACATATATGTTAAGATTTAGCAATTTTTATGAAAATTATATAACAAATAAATTTACCTTTAATGACTTTCTATTGAACACTTTAAAAAACCTTAATTGAGAACCTCTTAAAAACAACTGAGAAAATAAAAGGCCAGAGAACTATATGCAAGATTATCTACGTAATGCTTTTAATTTCAGAATGCATTTAATAGAGGCGTATTCATTAAGCCCTGGAGGCAAATAAGCAGATGTTCTAATTTGCCAGAACACCTCTTGTTCTTCCAAATGCAGCTGCCATGGACCTCCTCTTATATCATTCTTAACTTGATGAACAACCACAAATAAAAATGAGTGATCCGAATGATCAACTATGTGTCTAGCGAGAGCATTAGTTAAATCCCTCCTCCCTATAGCATACAGATGTTCATAAATTCTTTTTCTTAACATCCTTTCGGTTTTACCTGTATAGAAGGAGGGACAGTTCTCGCACAGGGCCACATACACAACCCCTTTTGTTTCGCAATTATATTTACCATTCATATGATATATTTTCCCATTAATTTTTATTCTATCTCCGGGCATGATATGTTTACATTGTGGGCACATACCACATTTACCCATACCTACAACTTTATTCTTGATTTTACCCATCTCTACTAAATTCTTGAGATTAACACCTCTTCTATAAGTAAATTTAGGCTGCGAGCCAATAATTTTACACAATGCATGATCTTCCAAAATGATGCTCCAATTCTTAACAATAATTTCTTTAATAACTTCATGATCTATGCAGTATGTAAAGAGGAAACTTATACTAGGAGGCTTACTTATGATCGTGTTAGTATTATTCATATGAACTTCCTCCTCCTTTAGCATTGTTCCTCCACATAGAAGAGGTTTAAAATGTCCACATTCCCTTTTAATCATGACCTCATTCATTATTTCACCAATTAGTGTATCTGGATATCCTCTATTAGAAAACATTGTTTTAATATTTTCACATTCGCAAACAAAATCTTGTTGTTCAGAAATCATCCTGGCTGCTCTAACAAACTGCCTCTTCACTACCCCTCTTTTTTGATGATAGGGGTGGCTACTAGTAAAATGGAGATAACTGTTCGAATGTGTAGGTTTCCTATAGGTCATGGATTTAAATTTTTTGTTATCTTTATCTTTGCAAATCTTGACATCAAGAAAGTTAATTTCATCTACTCCAATAGTGTATGTAAACTCAAGAAAATCAGTCATCTGTGAGATACTATTTATGAAGGCAGGTATCTGGTTTAAGTGTCCTTTCCATATAAAACACATGTCGTGTTGGTACCTAGTGTACCAAGCGACATATTGTTGATACATATAATTCTTAAACAGCAAATTACGTTCCCAAAATGCCATTACACTGTTTGCGAAACTACTTCCACAAGGGGACCCCATAGCTATCCCGGTTTTTTGGAGAAAAAATTGACCTTTAAAAACCAAATAGTTATTAGCAGGAATTAAGTCTATTAAAGTCTCTACAAGATATATATGTGCATTGTCCGCTTTTTTAAAAAACATAAAATTCCTGGTCCATTCAATACCCAATTGCTGGGGGATGACAGTATATAAGTCTTTAACGTCTATGACCAGAAAAATAAAATCCTTGTTATAAACCATTTGATTAATATTCTCCAAAAAACTCCAGGAGTCCTTACATATTTGTGGTTCATCCTGGATAAGGGATTTAAGAATACTGTCGACATAATTTGCGCATGCGTAGGTGATGGACCCTCTCCCATCCACTATTGGCCTGAAAGGCGGATCTGCCAAACATTTGCGCAATTTCAGAGACCAAAAATAGTTGGAATCCTTGGGGCTGGCATAGAAAGAAAATGCAAAGTATCAACATCTATGCTGCCTTCTAAAAACAGATCATCAAGTACACCCCTGATTCTCTTATATGCCAGATGGACTTCATTTAGGCTAGCGTTCAAATATGCTTCAGACTGTAAGTGATCAAACATCTTATTTTCATACTGATATTCATCCATAAAGACAAGACCCTCCACCCTTATCCGGCTTTATGACCCTAATTTTACATTGATTCAGTAGGGCAATGAAGTCTAACTCACTTTTAGATATGTTGCAATTCACCATTCTAGCATATTTATGGGAGTCCAATCTTGTCCTTAAATCAATTTCACATAATTTCTCAAAAATATTCAGTACACAGTAAACTGGGGGGTTAAAGATGCTAGACACCCTCTGTGTATTAAGGAGTGTGGGTGTATTCCCCAAACTGAAAGCTAAATTCAACTTGCGTACAAATAGTTTAAGGTCAACTACCATTTTAACAAAATCAGCCCTCCTATCAGGTACAAATGACAACCCTTTAGAAAAGAATTCAATCAAAGGTTGATCAACTGTTAACACAGTATAATTGTATATTTTGAAGTCCCCTTGCTGGCACGTTAGGACACTTGGTCCTTCAGATGTAGATGCTATCATCTCCGCCGTTGGTTCCCTCATTTTCTCCTTTGCACTTTATTCCTGTTGTTGGTTCGATTGCTGTTCCGCCTGTTCACAACCCTCTGAAAACCCGTTGTTGGTTATTTCCTTGTGCATTATTATTAACATTATTGTTAGCATTATTCCTAATACGTTCACTCCTACGAACAGGTAAATGTTCTTGAACAATAACGTCTTCTGTATCATTGGGAGAAGCAACCAAAACAGAGTCATGTTGAACCTTTGATAGAGTTTGGAAGACTAAAGGGGGAGGGGGTAGGCCTTTTTATTTGCATAATCTTTAACATCTCTATCCATTTTACGTTTCTTGTTCATAACCAGTTTAGTTATAGAGGCCTCAATACTAGTGAAAATTCTTCTATAGTCATATTTATATCTTAAAAAATCAGCATCCCCCTGTAAACTAATTTCAAGCTGTTCAAGATCTTCTTTCAAACTTACAATTTCAGTATTGTAAAAAATTAATCAAAGAAAGTAAAAAGTCAAAACCCTGCCTATCAAACAGGGCAAGCAATTCCTGATGGTATGGGGAATTATTGACAAGTCCAGCAGGATAATGCCATTGGCGCAAACCTTTGGGTATTACTTTCTTTGTAATACATTCCTGGAGGTAAGCTACCTCTAGTTGCAATTTTCTACATCGAAACAGCTTCTGATCAAATAGATTCAGCTTGTCGATAAAAGTACTCATCGGACTCTCCACGTTCATCTGTGCACTGTCCGGATTAATGTTGATGTCAAAAAAATCCTTCTTATTTAGGAAATTGGCCATTGTTGGTAAAGTAGCTGTATTCATATCAGAATTTGACTGAGCATTAGAGTTGTTTCGCAAGCTAACTGTTTCTCTGCTTCCGTTAGTTTGCGTTGGTAGTCTACAAGCGCCAATCTTGCATATAGTTCTCTGGCCTTTTATTTTCTCAGATGTTTTTAAGAGGTTCTCAATTAAGGTTTTTAAAGTGTTCAATAGAAAGTCATTAAAGGTAAATTTATTTGTTATATAAAATCTATGGAGTGCAAAAAGCAATGAAGCAAAACAGGTAATCACTACACGTCCACCACATTCCAGCAACGGAGCATTTATCTGACTGGTTGGCAGACCAACTTTTCACTTTATTTGTTATATAATTTTTATAAAAATTGCTAAATCTTAACATATATGTGCATATAAATATCTGAATATAATACATATTTATTAATTTTATTAATCAGCTTAAAGGTATAACTTATTTTAAAGTTTCCATTCCTTGCTGGTAAATAACTTTCTGATGCTTATGACCAACTACGTCATGAACTTTGTCTAGTAAAGGAACTTGTATTTATTCATGCATACAATTACATTATGAGTGTAGGTATAAGTTTTAATTAGTTTGATTTTATATTTTACTTTAATACTTACACATGTATATAAGCAGGGAATTAACATTGTGAGGTTTATTGAGTAGTAGTGGTTCAGCATTTTTTGGTGTCTATAAGGTTATGGTTGAATACTTTTATATGCTTATTCTAAACTTGCGTTTTAATTGATTAATTTGATAATTTGTTAATAATCTTTTAGAATTGATTGTTACATGCCTAGAAGTATATATAAATAGGAAGCGGTGTGATTTTCAGTGTTTGTCTGAAGAAAGTTGGGTAATAACCCTCCCGAAAGTGCTTACATTAAATAAACAGTCCGTGTCTAGCTGTTTTAGTCCATTTTCATTTTGGTTTTTTTGAATTTAGTTTATTTTTCCGTATTTATTTTAGCTTGTGTGCAAATATCAGATCATTTTTTTTTAATTGACAAAAGGTATCCATTGCAATTTGACAATATCGTAGGTGTGTGAGGCTGCCAAAGGGATTGCGCAGTTCGGCTGTAAAATTAGTTGCTCTATAATATACAACTTCAAGCTCTTGATAGATTTTTAAGATTTCTGCAGCCACAATGCCATATGCAAAGTTTTGTGTATTTGCAAGAGGGAGTCCTCCTGATGGTGATAAGAATTTATTAATTCTGTAAAGATGTCCCTGTTTCTGTTTAAATGTTTTCTGTGTGTGTGTGTGTGTGTGTGTGTGTGTGTGTGTGTGTGTGTGTGTGTGTGTGTGTGTGTGTGTGTGTGTGTGTGTGTACTAGAGGTGGTTTTATCTGTGGTCATACCTAGGTGTTAAAGAGATCAATAATTTCAAAGTTGGAGTAATTAATTTGGATGGGTGTGAAGTGTTGTCTTATCTATCTTGTTACAAATCATAACTTTCTTTTTATTTGCTCATCAAGTGACTGTGTTAACCAGTCTCTGTGTCTGTAGACTGCTGTTGTAATTGAGAGTCAGTTAGGCATGTTTTTGATGCTGTATGTGATGGTTGAATCATCTGCGTATTGTAACAGCTTTAGTCACTGCATGCCTTTTGTGAAAGTGTTGAAAAGTTGTGCAATGAGACTGGAGCCCTGAGGCATGCCATTGTTTGAAATTTGTGTGTTCAGACTGTGTTGTATATTAATGATATAAAATATGTTTCCGCCAAGACTTGTAACTTGCCATAAATATTGTACAGAATTGTATGCCATAGCACTGTTCAAGTGTGGTACCTAGCTAAAAGAAATTACCTTTTAAAAATGCATTCAGGTGAAATTCAGAGATGCCTGGACCAAAACTGTTAATCCTTTAGCAGCTCATGTTAATGAGAAACATGTAGAAGCAATGAAGGTTTGAAGGTTGACTGCCCTTTTTTGAGTGGGAAGAGGGGGTGATGTATAATTCCATTTTAAGCAGATGGAATATAAGCAAGTATTAAAATATGGCACTTTTGCCATCAAGGCTGAAATCTTGAAGTGTATTAGAATTAGTATACAGTGGCTATAAAGTGTACACACCCCTGTTAAAATGCCAGGTTTTTGTAATATAAAAAATGAGGCCACAATAAATCATTTCAAAGCTTTTCCCACATTTAATGTGACCTATAACGTGTACAATTCAATTGAAAAACAACTCTGTTAGAGGAAAAAAATATAAAAAATAAAAAAACTACAGTTAGCTGGTTGCACACCCTTAAATGAATACTTTGTTGAAGCACCTTTTGATTTAATTACAGCATTGTCTTCTTGGGTTGGAGTCTTATCAGCATGGCACATCTTGACTTGGCAATATTTGCCCCACTCAAATCAGTCGAACTGCGAGGGTATCTCTTGTGCACAAAACTCTTCAGGTCACCTCACAGATTTTCTATTGGATTTAGGTCTGGGCTGTGACTGGGCCATTCCAAAGCTTTAATTTTCTTCTAGTGAAGCCATTCTTTTGTTGATGTGTATGTATGCTTGGGGTCATTGTGTTGAAAAGTGAAATTCCTCTTCATCTTTCTAGCAGATGCCTGAAGGTTTTGCGCCAAAAGTGACTGGTATTCGGAATTGTTCATAATTCCCTCCACCTTGACTAAAGCCCCAGTTTCAGCTGAAGAAAAGCAACCCCAAAGCATGATGCTGTCACCACCATGCTTCACTGTGGGGATGGTGTTCTTTTGGTGATGCAAAGTATTGTTTTTGCGCCAAATATACCTTTTGGAATTGTGGCCAAAAAGTTAATTCTTGGTCTCATCTGACCATAACACATTTTCCCACATGCTTTTGGGAGACTTGATGTATTGTTTTGGAAATTTTACCCAGGCCAGGTATTTTTCTGTATAAGAAAAGGCTTCCATCTTGCAACCCTACCCCATATCCCAGACATATGGAGAATATGGGAGATTGTCACATGTAGTACACAACCAGTACTTGCCAGAAATTCCTGCAGCTCCTTCAGTATTGCTGTAGGTCTCTTGACAGCCTCTCTGGCCAGTTTTCACCCTGTCTTTTCATCAATTTTGGGGGGACGTCCAGTTCTTTGCAACATCACTGTTGTGCCATATTTTCTCCACTTTTTGATGACTGTCTTCACTGTGTTCCATGGTATATCCAATGCTGTGGACATTTTTTTGTACCCTTCTCCTGAGTGATACCTTTCAACAGTGAGATCCCTTTGATGCTTTGTAAGCTCTCTGCGAACCATGGCTTTTGCTGTAGCAGGCAACTGAGTAAATGTCAGGAAAATCCTACTATGACAGCTGAACTTTATTTGGAGTTAATCAGAGTTTCTTTAATTGATGGCAGGTGTGTACCCAAGAAGACCGAATGCTGTAATTAAATGAAAAGGTGCTTCAACAAAGTATTAGTTTAAGATGTGCTCACTTATGCAACCAGCTTATTTTATGTTTTTTATTTTTTATCCTAACAGATGTTTGTTTTTCAATTGAATTGTACAGGGTATAGGTCACATTAAAGGTGGGAGAAGTTTTGAAATTATTTATTGTCTCATTTTTTATATCACAAAAACCTGGCATTTTAACAGGGGTGTGTACACTTTTTATATCCACTGTATCTGTATATGAAGTAGTTATCTGTGCTGCTCAGTTGCTTTGATTTCTTCTGACTGGGTATGAAGGAAGGTGTAAAAATTGATATTCAGTTGAATCTTATTCAGTCTTGTCAAGTTAAGGTGTTTTGCATTTATCAAGTTTAAACACAAATCTCTGCAAAAGGTGCTCCCTCTCCTTCTCTGCTACTTTTTTACCAGCTGTTATAAAACATCTGCAAAACATTTTTGTAGGATTGTGTTAGTATCACGGCAGGCTTTTGTTTTGGATTTACATTGTCATAGATGTAGTTAAAGGGGATGAGATTCTGTTGTATTTCCAGGGCTAATGAGTGAGTACATCTGTTCAGGGCAGCTACATCAGTATACCAGTCTTTGTTGGTTGCTTTTCGCAGCAGTAAGTTTTAGTAATGATATTTACTTAGTATATATCAAGTTCTATACTATAATAACATAAACTGGTACTAATATTGTTATAGCACATATTTTTAGATCGATTCATTTTATATACTGCTTTTTATGTAAATGTGTAGTGTATGGGGTGCTGGGTATGGCTTGCCTCCCTACAAAAAATATTTTTTTCCAATTATTTTTTGTGAGGTTCTCTTTTCATATTTCGAGAAGCTGTCATAAATCCAGTGTAACCATATCGCTCACTCTACAGAATGAGTAACTGAACTGTTGCATAAACTTCTGTGTGAAAATCATCTTGAGCCTCTGCTAGCTTCAAGTTTCTGTAACATCAACACAGTATTTAGTCAGCAAACATCTTGTAATGGCTTGTTATAAACCATAAGTGTGGCAAAATTCAGGGTAACTATTGCCTCAATAGCATTCGTAGTCCTTAGTCCATTATGCTGAGTGTCATATTAACAGCATTTCTTGTGCATTAATTGTGTGTTACATGCCTTTTCTTTTCTAGGATTCCTCTTTGGGCTGGAGTACTGATTACCATTGCAGATACCTTTGTGTTTCTGTTTCTGGATAAATATGGTAAGTGTTTATTGTTACGTACCATTCCCCTAAAGACTTATTTCACATTATTCTGTGAGCTCTGTAGCATGTACTCATATCACTCTGTGTCAGATAAATGGAGTAACATGTTGCCTTGTTGTTTTAGGACTAAGAAAACTGGAAGCCTTCTTTGGGTTCCTAATTACCGTAATGGCTATTACGTTTGGGTATGAGGTAATGCTCTTTGTATGTGTAGCCAATGCTGGTTATTGCATCTGTGTTCTGTTATCCAATACTAATGCTTCTGATCTCTTTTCTCAATTACTAGTGTTAATGAGCAGGTATTTCTGCCTATTGGTCACAGCCGGTCAATGTCCTGTGTAGTTCTTAAGTGAGGCTGTTATCAGGACATCATGAGTTCTAGACTGGCATTTGCAACTTGAGTGAACTCCTGATACTGACCCTACATAAAACAGGAGAGAGACGATTGCAGTGTAGTGCAACTGAAAGTAAGGGCTCCCTTCTCCTGCCATCTATAGTGACTGAGTAGCATGCAAAAATGATAGTATTTTTTGTAAAAGTTGGGAGTTTTTTTATTGCCCCCCCCCAACTTTTTTTTTAACATCACTAACAGAGTAATAAAGTAATTCAGGATCAAAGTTCTGGGAATCTTTGTAACCCAGTGAATTTTAAAATTAATATTGTGTACTTAGATATGTAATTTGTATATGTGTATGCATATCTGCATATACCTGTATATGTCTGTATATTTAAATTTGTGTGCTGGTTGTATTAAACTGTATTTTTCAGTGTTACTAGCTGATGTGAGTTCAGTACTTCTGTCAGATTTTTGTAATTGTGCAACATGGTCATCAGTGAGAAATATAGAAATTTCATATTTTTCCACATAGATTACTAAGCGGTAATTTTAGCATTGCATCTGTAGATCTAAATGAAGCTTTAATATTTGAGCAGATGTTTTGTGTTGAATATCCATTGGTATTATCTGCTATTCAGAAGAGATCTTAAGGTGTCTTGGGAGAGATCAGTTTGTGTCTTGATGGTTACTCTGCTTTAGGAGCAAACGTCCATGGTTTATGGAAGAAAGATCCTGTCTTTCTAAATTTTGACAGACTGGAACCCTGTCTACTTTATTTCCCTGCAGTATGTCTGTTGTACGACAAGATCAGTTCTGGGTGTCTGTGACCATGATTTGGATAATTTGGTAATAAAAGCGAATGAATGATTGAATAAACAAATGAAATAACTTGCTTAGAGGTATGTGGGTTCCTAGTAGTTTAAGCAAGTACAAAGATATGCTTACTTCTTTACTTGGCTTCTTCAGTTTTATTAAATTTATGAATCTGAATTCTGAAAAATGACAATATACCTACCTATGTTTTACCTCAAATGGACCTACATGGTATTGCCTTCTCACTTTCTGATATGAAGAAGATTAAAGGAGTGAATGCTTGCTCATCGCAGCTGTCAGCCATATTAATTTCCCTTTCTGGTACTGTGAGCAGAAAGCTTTACCATTCTGGGGAAGTATTACTTGAATTTGGGAGGCAGATATTCTCTTGTGTAGTTACTTGGTGAATTTAGAGGCATATACTGTACTGAAGCGAGTGCCTCAGAATAACTTAATTTTAGTCTTATGAAGCTCTAAGATTACAGTTCCTGTTATTATGTAGATGTGTTTCTCAGTCCAATTTATGATTCAGCTTTTCATATAGTGGCTAATGCTGTATGAAAGAAATAGATTTGTTTCATGTTCACCATTGCAGTACTTGTAATTTGTGAGAAGAGTTAAATGTTCAGGAAGATTTTGACACGAGCACAAAAAAAAAAAAAAAAAGGAAAAGAAAAACAATCATGCAGTTATCACAGTGGCATTATTGTGGCCTGGGTTTAATTCCCATTAGGTTTCATATTTTGTTTCTCATTCTGTTTTGTGTACTTTTTAACACTCACCAATTGTAAATGTGGGGGTGGGGGGGGGGGGCATGGTCAGGATTAGACTAGGCTAGCAGCACTTTTCTCCCGCTCTGCTTCTACATATATTTCTAACAGGAAATTATATTTCTAAACATTTCTAAACAACTTAATTGAGAAAATTTCAGTAAATCTTAGTGCTTGAGGATTGTATCAAAGAAGTTTTTACATATTCCATTATTTTCCTGTCATATTGTTTGTGGGAGATTGTCGTCACTGTATCCAGCCTTATAATGAGTCATACAAAGTTAACTTCACAAGATTTTGTAATTAAAAAAGAGATTCATTCAGTAGTAACTAACATCAGGAATTTTCACTCAAAATAGATAAATTGGACATCAAAATTGAGGATTTTAAACCGAACAGTTCCAAACAAAACAAATCAATAAAGCTCTGCAGCTGCAGAAGACCCAGATATGGGGCATCAAAGATTCTTTACATGACAGAGAAGGAATATTAAATGAAGATGAAAATAATATTGAGTTCCTGTTAAAGCAAAATACTCTTCTCTTAGCCAAAATTGATGACCTCGAAAACAGATCTCGCAGGAATAACATCAGTATATTTGGATTACCTGAAAGAACTGAAGGTTATAATATGATTAAAATTTTAAGCCGTGAGGAAGATAAAAGAATAGACTTAACAGAAGCACTCTCATTCGGAGTAGAGAAAGCACATAGATCCTTAGTTACTCCTGCATCTAAAAACAACACTTCTCTGAGGTCTGTTATTAATTTTTTTCCTCACAAGATAAAGAACTTGTTCTTGAGGCTGCCTGGGCTAAATCACCACTCAAAATAGATGGATATAACATTTGTTTTTGACAGTGATTATTCTGCAGCAGTAATATCCAAGAGAAAACGATTTCTTCTTCTCATTAGAAAACAACAAATAAAAGTACATCTGCTGTTTCCTGCCAGATTAAAGATTTTCCTTTCAGATGAAACAAAACTCTTTGAAGATCTGGAACATGCATTGTTATATCTAAAATCTAATAAAATGTTAGAACAAACAGAAGGTATGGATTGGCCCATTATATTCTTGAAGAGGCAAGCAGAAAAGAATGGATAGAAGGTAAATGAAAAGAAGAAATTAAGACAAATGACTGTTTTCTTAATTATATGTAAAGAAAATAAAGTGCCAAAGATTGCTTTTCTCCTTATGTATATATGCGTATTCCTTGTCTATGCATTTTTTAAAAACAACACTGGAAAAGATGTCATACTCATGTATAACATAAACACAAGTTAGAAAATCAACAAGAAGTCTGCAATTACAAGGTAACCTAACTTTTTTATGATATACTTGCCTATTTTATAAACAGACAATACTTTTTTGATATGTTTTAGCAAAATATTAGGTCTATTGTAGTCTCTGTCCTTATTTAAAAGGCGCTTATAGACCCTATACCAAAATTGACACTGTAGTGTTGCATTCACAGTTGGTTACCATTAAGCTAGTGTATGTTTTGTGTGTGTCAGTTGTAGTTACACTGAGTTTGATTACATTAGTTTACATATCTAATTCTCTAAGTTGTCTTGTTCCCATAAATGGGAAATTATTTATTAAAAAGGGGCTTGTGCTTCAAGAGGCATTTCATGTTTTAAAAGCATTAATAGTGAAAAAATGCCTTATAGGGGATAAATAGACAAACATGTTTTATGACTGTAGATGTGGCCCTGCCTGACTGTAATTCAGTGTAACATTTGAGGAGGAGTTTTATCTTTATAGTATAACCTGAAAGTTGTTTACCTTATGAGTGTATGGGCTTTGATAATGTGTAGCTGTTGTGCCTTACCAGATGAATTGCTATGTATTTTGTTTTTTTCGGGGAGTGGGGATAATTCCATTATCTGTAGATATTTCATGTTATAGTTTACAAATGAAGGGGCTGTGATGCTTGGAATAGATTTAAAATAATCTCTCCATACAGAGAATTAGAAAAACATGTCTGGTTACAAGATGTGTTTGTAAAAAGTAGAAGTAATTTTTTTTCTCCCTAGTGCTTGAGCTTTCTCATTTTACTTAAACACTTGAAGCTTTCTCTGATAAACAGCTTGAGCTTTGTGAAGTTTCTTACCCATGCAGAAGTCAGGGCTGTTAACAGCTCGTAATTTTGATTGGTGGACAGCTTTAAAACGTTAATTTAAATAATGGGTGGAACATATGAATAATTCATTAGCTGAAATGTCACTTTGTTCTCAGTTGAACAAAGTCAATGAAACCATAAGATTGTGAATGGGGAATACATTAAGATACATACTGTGATTTCTGGCTTACTTAAATTAAAGTTATATTGTACTGTTAAGACATCATACCTTAATATAATTCACTATGCTATAGTGCCCGTGGTGGTGCAGCGGTAGCGTTGTTACCTCAGAGCAAGAGGTTCTCCCGTTCGATTCTCAGCTAGTGTTTGGGGAGTGCCTTCTTTGTGGAGTCTGCATGTCCTCCCCGCGGGTCGAGTGGCGTTCCGAAAGACATGCGTGAATGGGCGTACCTTCGTTGAAGGTTGGGCGTTGAGCTGGCAACTTGGCACCATGAAAATCTACTGCCAATCGTTAGCGGACCAGAGTTCTGCTGTGGCGACCCCTAACCGGGAAAAGCCGAAAGACAACAACAACTATGCTATAGTAGATTACCAAAAGTTTTTTTTTCTCCTTCTAGATGATTAGTTTTGATATCTTTTTTAAATGAAAAATAAGCATATGGACAAACTATTTCTGTTGTATAAAGCAGTATAGTTACATAAACGATAAGAAAGCTATGCAAATCTTGTAAACCAAAGATTTGGTGAATGTTACATTTACATTAAGATCTCTCAGAAGTATTGCTCTTTATCACTTAATAAGGAAAACAAAATAATACTGCATGTATTGTAATATATTCTTGAGTACATCTCTTGAAGACTATATTTGAATGTACATATTAATGTTTCATAGAAGCGTTGCATTAATAGTGACTCGAACATATTTATGACATTGGCAATCTTTTTATTAGAAGCTTGATGCTAGTGTCACAAGTATCTTATTATACTTGCAGTTATCATATACAAAACAAAGAAAGAAACAAACTTTATGTTTAATAGGGATGACATACGTTGTGTTAGTTTTATTATAGTAAGCTGCTGAGCACAAATAGCAGTACATTGTTTAAATGGTTCATGACATCTGTTTATTACATTTTCACTGAATGAAAGATGATTCAGGAAGGAAATGTATATTTTTGTGAGGCACATAAAAGGAATCTTAAGTGAAGTACAGCAATTTCTTAGATGACAGTAGATGAGATTCAAGATTTTGTATAGTTATCGAACAATAATAAGAAATTTTATTTATCTCTTAGTGCTTTAATGAAGATATAAAAATGAGAAATATACAAGTTGAACAACAACTTTGAGACATATAATACTTCTCTTATTTTCACACATATGTACTGGTTTTAAAGGATACAAAGTTGTGTTCACTTTGCTGTTAATGACAATTTTGTTTAATTGAAGCAGAGGGGTTTGGGCTTTTTAGAATAGTAGCTGGATGGGTTTGCTTGGACGGTTGGACTATTCAAGCAGGGAGTGTTAGACTCCATGAGGGTTTTGAAGGATTTTAAGGATTTTAAGTCTTTAGTTACATTAAAAGTTTTTTTCTTGTTTTTGTGGGTGTCTACAATAACAATTACGATGTATCTAATAAAACTTTTAAATATTAGTGTCAGTATGACTATTAATAAGCAGTTCTTTAACAAAGAAGATATATTATACTGGGTCCATATAGTTAATTTTAAGAGAGTTGCATCTACACTGTTGACCTGTATGACAAATTACATTTATTAATTGTATTACTCTATATTATCTAGTTCACAATGTAATAAAAAAGGAGTTGCTATATTATGGAAAAAATCGTTTCCCTATGACTAAAATCATTGACACATATACTGATGATAAAGGCATGCTTTGTTCTGTTACCCTAGAATGTAATAAGAGAATATTAACCCAGTGATTAACTTGTACTGGATTCCTGGAATAGGAATTAAAATTGTTGAATGACTTTTAGAAAAAGTACTAGCAGGAGATAATACAACAGGTAAACGGGAAATACAGGCATCAGCAAAGGCACTGTTAAAGTTCACCAAACTATTTCACCTTAGGGACATAAATGATTTCTCAGATCCAGAATCACTTTCCGTTACTCATTACTCACATAACATAGAACACAATCCAGAATTGATAGAGTATATGTCTCCGATGAGTCGATATATAAGCTAGGCAAAGTTAGTGGTATCTTGTCCATTTTCAGATCACAGTGCAATCACTTTTGAGCTGTTTTTAAAATCTAACAATAACATTAAGATCAGGAAAGATAACAGCATATATAATTTGCTTAAAGGATTTTAAGGACTTTTAGAAATTCTTTATAGCTATACTCATATCAATTATAATGCATAGGAATTTTGTTGAGAATCTTCATTGTTAGTAGACACTTTTAGTTGCGCTTGTTTGTTCTTGTTCACATCGGTCTTTTTTATGCTCACATATTTCTAAATAAATTGATCATGACAATTGTGTTTAGTTAAAATCTAATAAAAACTTTTTCAAAAAAACAATTGTAAATGTGCTGATTTTGTTGTTGGTAATCTATTGTACTGTCATGTGTCTTATTCTTTTTGTAGTACATAAAGGTCAAGCCAGACCAGGGCCAGTTGCTGAAGGGAATGTTCTTTCCATATTGTGCAGACTGTGGCCCTCCACAGCTCGAGCAGGCAGTGGGCATCGTGGGGGCAGTCATCATGCCTCACAACATCTACCTGCATTCAGCTCTTGTCAAGGTGAGAGGAATTTTTAATTTTAATAATTAATTTTTACATTACAGTGGTTTCACATTTTCACAACTGCAGTTCTAGTGACACCACAAGAAGTAACGAGCACAGTGGATGAATTTTCCATTTTCTGGGTGGTAGGATATTACATTTCCATCTTGGATATAGACTTGCTATGTAGAGTTTTCTGTGGGTTTCAGTATGTTGGTGGAAGTTCAAATTTGACTTGATAATGCTGGCCCCTTTTTTAAGGCTTTGCCCAAGCAACAGTCTTACAAATACAGTGGTTTAAAATAGTAACAGTACCGTTTTAGAGATTGTCCCTTGATTAATCAGTTACAAGCATGTTTTAGCTCATTTTCCTTGTAATTGAGGTTGTGGCCTTCCAGTCATCTTGTGTGCAGTGGCTGTGCCGTTGTACCATTTTAATTGCATCAGGTTGCATATGTTTAGTTTAAAAGCTGTGTAGTGAACTGTATTAAGATGATTTGTAGAATGTAAACTTTACTAATGTATAGCAGTTGCAGAATTGTACGTATAGTGGTTGTAAGAACATACAAATGTTTTGAGAGATTAAAAAAAGTGTCCAAGGTGGGATCTTTATTTAAGAGTTCGTGTATTACATGCTAACATTATTTAATGAAACTGTTGCTGTTTTTTTTTTCCATAATTTGCATTTCTGTTTGGATGATCTTTTGTAGTAAATTGTAGCTTGTTGCCTTATCTACATACTGGCCTAGTGTTAGGCTTAGCTTGTAGGTACATGCAGACACTAAGCACAGATAATGGACACTGTGGTGATTATCTTCTTTATGTGCACTCTTGCAGTGTTGACTCTTTGGGATTCCTTCCTGCATAAGCCTGACATTTGGTCCAGCTTCCAGAGCTGTTCACCCCCCCCCCCCCCTTTGGCCTAGCAAACTCCAAGCCAGACAAATGTCAAGATGTCAAGAAACAATGGAGCTGTAAAGGCACTTTAGACATCTGATCTTTTTTACTGATGTTTGAGTGGCCTAAGCATTTTACTGCATTATCAGTCTTTTGGTTCAACCTTCTTCCAGAGTTCCAGATAAGTACCCTATTGGGAAAATCAGTTTTATTTTTATTTTTCTTTTGCTGTGCATTTTTTTAATTTGCTTTTATATATGTCCCTTTCTAAGGCTAATAACTGCATTAGGTGTAGGAAATAGATCCCTCACAAAGGATGTATTTTTGTTGCCTAGGTCTGGGGCATGGCCAGTTGTCCCCTAAATTTCAAGGTGGAATCTCTTCAAAAGTACTTGTCTCTGAATAGGGGGCATATCTTGTCCCAGTCTGTTATGTCCTCCACCAGCTTTTCTTATGACCTCCCACATAAGAAAAAAACAATTTGTAGATGCCCCCAAGGAAGAAGAAAAATGCGGGAGGCTGATGACGCAACATTAAACATAGATATCCTCACCTAGGCATGACGATACTACTCTGTTATTGCCAAAACCTCTGACATGACCCCTTGGGATGCTACTACACTGACCAGAGCATCTCCTTTTGAGCTGAAATACGTTTGCCATCTGTCAGTCTTGAAGCCTTAGTGAGTGGCTCTGGATCTGATCCTCCCAGTATCAGCATAGCATCCCCATGCTGTTTGTGCATGAGGAGGTTGAAGAATACCAGACTGAGGTCTGGTGCATCTGCCCATGAACAGAGATATCCAAGATAGACCACATTCCCAGACACGAGCCAAAGAGATTCAAGTTAAAACTGATGCCAGTTAGCTTGCCTCAGCCTTTTCTGAACAGGCCTTTTTGAAGTCCTGGCAGCCAGCTGTTGATGAAACTTCAGTGTTAGAGATTCCCTTTGTAAGAAGGGAGTTAATCCCTTAGAGAGACTGAGATACCTTAGACTCGTATTTGGAATGATAGCATATGATAACTAAATGTCTTCCCTCTCTTAGACACTTGAGGACATCTTGCTCTATACTTCACCTCCAGAGAGTATCTCATATGGGGATACTTGTCACATAATGGAGACCTTCAAATGGGAGTCCAAGGAATTTTCTCTAGTCGAGATTAAGTAGAGTAATTTTTTGGGGGTCTGTATTACAAGACCGAAAGAGCAGAACTGCGAACACCTAAAGAGCGAAAAAAACGTAACGTCAAAGTGCTGTTTGTCAGCTCGCGGAACAGTGAAGAGTGGAATATTTGCCCTTTCCTCACTGTAGTGCGATCTTGGAGTTGGAATATATATTGGGGGGGTGCAGCCCCACACAATAGCAAGTTTGAGGTTCCGTTTCTTTCGCTCTTTAGGTATTTGCGGTTTTAATTTTTCGGTCTTTTAATACAGACCCATTTTTTGGGGAATTGCCTGAAGCCATTCCGTAAGACTTGGATGATGCATTTAGAAATACATTTTTGCAGCTGGATTCTCGGTCCCTTGCTGCTAGTAAGCCAGTCTTTCTGTAGGGTCCATGACTCCCACAAAACACCTGTAAGAATCCTGTGGTTGTTCTAGCAGTAGTTTTCTTGGACTTCAGGAAGGGTTTAATGTGGCTGCGTCAAGGATCTCTATTCCTAATGACAAGGGGATCAGAATCCTTGACTACTTTGGGGAAAAGACTTGTAACTACCCTGGTTTTCAGGGCCGTAAAATGCCAGTCTCGTATGCTAAAGCCTCAGTAGTTTTTCTTTAGCCAGCTGAGACAAAAGGCAGATGGGATAAAAGGTAGGGGCATAAAGATAGCGATGCTTTTGACCTGTTCATTCTCTGTTTTCAGGTTGGTAGGCAGGCCGTGAAATGTGGTTATGATGCAGTGAGTACACCATGCAGGGTACCTGCTGTGAGGTCTGTGAATAAGCGACATGCCTGTCAAAGGATGCTTCTGCCCCCTCCCCCAAACCCCCAGCAAGGAGGTTCTATTTTGTCCTGGAGAGAAGATGTTTAAGAAACAGGATGAAAAGTGGAAAACCATGCAATCTGTTTGTTTTTATTTCCCTGGACATAGATGTGCTACAGAGTACCCCAGTAAAACTGGCCTGTGTATTCTAAGCAGAACAAAGGCAAAAAGTTCTGGTATGGGGGGAGGTGGGAGTGAGGCAAACTGACCAGACAAGGAAGCCTAGGGGACACCCTTCCAAGGCAGTGATACTTTGAGGGAGACTCAGCAAAGCTAGTACCTGTCCCAACAATCCCCCCAAGTGCCACCTCACCACACACCTTTTTGGGAGTCCCATCCTACCCAGTTAATGATAGGAGGCCGAATGGTCTTTTTTGTGGTACAGTAGGAGCCCATCGCACACAACAAATTTGTCCCACAGATATTAAAGGAGTACAGATCACATTTCCAAAGAAGGCCAGTGTTTTTTTTATAAATTTTCAAGTTCAAAAGGATCAATTCCATCTCCTTATCCTGCCTCTGCTAAAAGACTTGCTATTCCAGGGAAGTAATGAGATGGTACCAGAAAAAGGGATGGGATTTTACTCTAGACTGTTCCTGGTGTTGAGAAAAGGAGCTTGGAGGGGCCATGTTTCTGAAAGTTCTAAAATTCAGAATGATGTCCTTGTAGAAACGTCTACCCTTACTCTTTCCACACTCTGACATAGTCACACTGAGCTTAAGGTATACCATAGCAGGAGTATACAGACAATTCCAGTATTTTCAGAGCGGGGGGGGTTCGCAGTACTAGTTGTCTTCACAACATGTGACTTGTCTACTGCTTCTATGGTATTTATAAAGTGCCTGACTCCAATAATTGACTGTTGCTGGACAAATGTGTTCAGTTATTCATACTTTGATTGCCTCATCCAGGCAGCATCCACAGTGGCTATCCAGTAGACTCTTTACATTTGTCTGACTTGCTTCCAGTCCCTGGGACTTTGTTTAAACAATGCAGTGTTGCACCTTATCCCATATAGCCAAGTGCTGTTCGTGGAGGCAGTGCTGGACACTTGAGCAGCAAAGGGCATTCCTTCTCTCGGAGTTCTGTTTCTGTCCACTACAATTTCCTTATAAGCTGTTTTGCCAGAGAACCCAGCAGGATTGAGAGGTCCATATACACCAAAGACTCTGCGAAATTCTCCTGCTCAGATCTTCTGTTTGGAATTTGCAGTGGTACCCAAGAAACCAGTGGTATCAATACTTTCCCTTAGGGCACTATCCATCCTAAGAGAATGTGTTATCACACTAGCTGAGTAAACTAGAAGTACATATACACAAGTAGATGCCAAACAGCAACTTGTTTGTGAGTATAATTCACAAATGGGGTACACCAGATGTGGAGACTGTTTTGCTGCTCCAAAAAGAAAGTTGAGAAAATATTGCACCAAAATGTCAACAGTGGGAGCCTGAGTAGCAGAAAACTTTTTTTTTAGTATGTGGGTAGGCCTGTTTCTGTAATTTTTTTCCTCCAATACAGTTAATCCCTGTGGTGCTTCAGAAGATAAAGAACAGATAAAAATACTATGGGTAGCTTTGTTTTACCCCAGTCAGCATTGGCTCTCCTTGTGCTGAGTCTGAAAAGGCAGAACTGGTTCAGTTGGCTCAACCTGTGGATCTAACTCATTACAGCCGAGTGACGTCTACAGGCATTTCTGCAGTTACCTCCTACTGCTGCTCTAGGCATCAAATATTGCCTGTTCATATTTGCATTAATAATTCCAAAACCATGCTACACAGAAGGTACCAGAATATTTTATCTTGAAGCATATATGATGGCAAACGCAATTGTACTGATATATGACCTCTGTCAATAAGTTTTTTTTTGAGGAGATTCTGCACATCTTGAGGGAGGCCAGGAAATTCAGTAGAAGGAAGACACACTAAGTAAGTGGAAAATATTTTCCATGTTGTGCTACAGTAGAGATCATGACTCAGATTCTGCCCATGTGTCTCTGGTTCTTGTTTACCTTCAGACCTGTACAAAACAGGTCTGCCCTGTGCCTCACTTGAAGACACATGCTGGAATGCTGAAATAGCCAAGACAATTGGTTCTACCTCTTTATTCCCAGTTAATAGTTAAGCATTTCCTTAAGTGGTGCTACATTTGAGAACACACCAAAAAAGGAAATCACTACACCATGGGACCTAAACTACCTTGCCCCACTTTTAAGCCAGCTGCTTTCATTTTCTTCATGCTTCTGTCCTGGAGGATTGCTTTGCTAATTGCATTAGTTTCTTCTAGAATGAATTTGCAGCTGCAGACCCTCATGGAGAGTTTTTTTTCTCATCTTCCACAAGGGCAAAGCCACACCATGGATTTAACCCTTCTTCATGCTTAATGTGGTGGCAGAGCTATCCTTGAACCACCATTGCTCTCCTAATATTTTTCCATCACCAGAGAGTAAAGGTGAAAGTATACTGCATTCATTGGATGTCCACCGACAAGTAAGATTGTATTTGTATGCAGAAAAGCACATCAAGAAATCTGATCTGTCATTATTCATTTCCTTTGTTGAAAGGCAGGGAAGGGAGGCCAGTTAGACTTTAAACCATATGTAGATGGATATCACACTGTCCATGCTTTTTTACACCTGTCATGGCAAGAAAATTTTGGATCCTGTGAAGGTCCATGCCACAAGGGTCATTAAATCCACCACTGCTTTTCTGACGAGATTTATTACCTTGTCTATATTGGAGACACCTGTCTGATCCTCTGTACATACTTTAACTAGATTTTACTACCTAGGCAGTGCTTCAGAACCTTGGCAGAGTTTACCACAGCCATTCTGTAGAGTCTTCCATCACGTGCTTTAGCAAGAGCCACCCTCTGGCCCATAAGATCTGGGAGCCTTCCCAAGAGCCAGTAATGTAGCTGTGAGTATTATGATGAATAAAGTGCTGCTGCTAGTTGCCGACCATAATTGTGGATGTTAGAGTATATATTCATTGTTCCAGTACAGTTTTCGTCATCCCATACCCTTCTTTTACTTAGATACTAGTGGGTTGGGATGGGTGTCCAAGTCATCCAGTTCCATATTCCCTTTCCACCTCCTTATCAGACACTTTTATCTTATTAGGACTTGGCTGCATCCTTTAGAGGCATTTTTTTTGGGAGGGGTTCTAGTTGGCTTCCATATCCTTTGAGATAGGTCATTTCACGGTGGGTTGTGCTTTGGCACCTTTGTACTGTACAACACAAGACAGATCAAGTTAGAGCAGAAAATGGAGCTGGCCAACATCCCTTTATACTACTGACTTCCTGAATTTGACATGGGAGGGAGTTTGCTGGGTGAAGAAGGGGAAGGATGAAGAGCTCTATAAATCAGGCTAAGTGATGAGCTTCTGTAGGCAGGAATCGCAAGTGTCTGTACAGCAATAGTGCATATACCCCTACATCTGGAATTATATTACGTTCCTAACACAAGTGTACTTTCTTTGCTTTGAACCCTGAGCTGCATGCAGAACTCTGAGCTCCATACAGAACCTTGAGCTCCATACAGACTGCATCTCAAGAGCTCTGAAGAACTCTTTAAAGACGCATATTGTTGCAGTTTTAGGTGCACATTGAGTATCATCTAACAGTAAGTTGAAGGATGAAGTGTCGAGTACCACGAGGTATTAGGACCTAGTCTAGTTCATGTTGTGAGTAATTGTGGACTTGTTTATTACTGCAGCTTTAGAGTTTTACTTTGTGAATGTTCATATAGCTTGCTGCACCTGTGGAAGTATGTCTGTCACAGAAGTGCATGCTTTCTCCTCTCTTCTTCTGTTTAGTCCAGACAAGTGAATCGATCGAACAAAAAAGAGGTGAAAGAAGCGAACATGTACTTCTTCATTGAGTCAACAATTGCCCTCTTTATCTCCTTCCTCATTAATGTTTTTGTGGTCGCTGTATTTGCTGAAGCATTTTATAAGAAGAAGAATCAAGATATGGTAAGTACATTGCATTTTACAGTGCCAACATCTTCACAGTAGTACTGATTTGTTGTGGAGACAATTTTCTTAGTTTGTTTTTCTGGTTCATGGACCTTCCAGTAGTCTGTCATGCTTTCCTGTCTGGGTTTGCAGATTTTCCCCGTCCCAGACTTAACTACTAGATGGGAATTAGTTTGTATGTTGATGTCTAAAGGACACAAAGGACACTTAATTTCACTTTCTGATCTGTCTTTGCAAGTGCCAGCATTTATGACAACAATAATTTTTTTCATGCTTTTTACTTTTACAGTCGGAGTCAGAACCTAAATGCATTCATTCCTTTCATTGATGGCAGTAGAGCAGCACTATAGTTCCTGAATACTTAATTTGAGTTGCTTATTTTTCTATAAGCCATTGTTGGACGGGTCTGTCTGGCTCCCATCAGTAGTTTTATTAGCTTAACTTGCACGGTATTTATGACCTTAGTTATGCTGGTTAGTTGTGTAGGGGCTTAGCCCCCTTTTTAAAAAAAGAATCGTTAGTGGCAGCCTGTTTGTCATAGCCTGATAAATGCGTTTAAGCTATGAAATGTGAGTCATTTAAATGACATGCATCCATTTCTGTAGTATCTCCATATAGCATTAGCTTATTCTGTGCCTGGTGCTGAATTTCAGTCTGACATTAATCTTCTTTATACCAATACAACATTACAGGTATGCACACAGTCTTGCTGATGTATCTGGTACCAAAAGCAGAGTGCTTTTTATTTTCCTGGAATGTACGGGTTTCTTTCTTTAACTTCAGCAGAGGTACATGTAGTCTTATTTTGGTCACCTTCTCCCTCGGTCTATTCTTTGGAGCTGTTACAGTGAACTAAAGCATTGTCATGTTTATTGTAAGCATTAACAATTCTCCCAAGCTCACATAATCAGGCAGCCTGCATTTATCCTCATAGAATGTCCTCCCATTAGTATTTTTGAGCCTGAACTGGACCAAGATGTATTACACCAGTGTCATATTAATATACGCATATGAGTGTGTGTGCATATGTATGTATACGTATACATTTTATTTATGTCTATATATATATATATATATATATATATATATATATATATATATATATATATATATGTGTGTGTGTGTATATGTGTGTGTATATATATATATATATATATATATATATATATATATATATAAATATATAATGTGTATATATATATATATATATATATATAATGTATATAAATAACAAAAAGCGGCACAAAAGCAGAACCAAGTACCAGTAAAACACTGCCTTTTGGAGCACCAGTAGCAGAAATGAGTAGTCCCCGTAGGTGTAATCCCAAATTCTTTAATAAATCACAGCAAGTAAAACACAACAGTTTAGCGCTTTCATTCAAGCACCTTGAACTTCATCAGAACTAAAAACATAAAACTTGCAGTACAATATATACTCAAGTTAAATGATCATTTAAAATCCACCAATAAAAAAGCCTTTGCAGTAAAACGATCAAGGCTTTTTTAAATATACAGTACTATTAAAGTCGGCATGTTAAATATAAACATGAACTATGAAAATGTAAGTGCATAAATAACTTGAAAAATAAACATTTTTGTAAAACCAATGTCATAAAAATACTTAAATAATATTAGATTAAGTATAAGAATGCACATACTATAATTTTGTTGCTCTCAATCTTAAAACTGGAATAATAGAAATGACATCATGTAAGCCTGAATATCTGTTGGCTTGTAAAGTCAATTGCCAAAACAGCTCTCTGTACTCCAAGAGGTCCTCCTCTTGGATTTTTTTGCACTTGCTCTAAAACAAAAAAAAAAACTTTAAATGAACATTATCACAACTTTTTGCATGCTTGGCTAAAACATTAGTTTGTACATTATGTGTTGTATTATAAACATGTTCATATATATGCTTTTTAGTGCCCTCTCAGTTTTTCCTATATAGAAGGCACCACACCTACAAATGCAAACTTGCACTAAATCAACAGAGTTACAATTAGAATATGACTGGGACCAAAACTCTTAACACGGCTTTCCAAATAAATTAAATTCAGCATTACTGATATACGTGCACTGTTTACAGCAGCCACATTTAAACGCACCAATTTTTTTTCGATTGTTGAGCAGACAAGTACTTGCACTATGTTCATACATATCTTTTAAACAAACACCCTTCCTGTAGCGTCTATATCATATATTCTAAATTCCAAAATATCGAACACCATAAGTTCAAACTTGGAATTTTCGAATATTGATAACATTGAATGCTCAGAATAGTGAATTTTTTCCCAGGGAAACATACAATGCAACACAAGCACACTGAAATAAATAAACCACACACATACATTTAACAAAAGACAACCCTACACTAAACCATACATGCATTACTAACTATCCACTTAACTTAACCCCCACCCTAACCCTAAGGTCCGTAACTATTGCACACATACCCTACAAAACTATACATAATCTAATTAATACACACACATACAGTTAACAAAACCCAACCCTACACTACACCATACATGCATTATTAGCTATCCACTTAACCTTAACCTGCACCCTAACCCTAAGGTCCGTAACTCTCGCACCACAGTGGAGGAAATAGTGAAGCCACGGAACGGCCCACCGACATCTTGCCATAGGTAAGATTTCGGTGTTCCTGGGCTTCGCTATTTTCATCCTTCCATGTTGTGGGTTCGATATTATAACTTTCGAAATTTTACATCTTCGAAGTTATAATATAGACACTTCCTGTATACTAATTTAAGATTTTTTTTTTAAATATCTAAAGTCTCAGGTAGTTGGCTAAATAGCTTCCAGTATTTTAAAATAGTATCTTTAATGACATAAAATTCCATATTTTATTCCAAACAAAGTCACAGAAATCTTCATCATTAGACAGACTCTTATTTACTTCAGTATATTGTGTTTGTTTACCTACTACCCATTTCCAGACTTATTTCCTTAATATCTGTAAGGAATTTATCAGGGTAACCTCTCTGGACGAACATCATCCTTAAGTGTTCACGCTCATCTAAAAGTCTGTCCTTAAAGAACACTTATGGGCTGCTCTTACCAACTGGCCCTTCACTGCACTTTTTTCTGTACTAAAGGATGTTCACTACTAAAATGAAGGAAAGAATTACAAAATGACGGCTTTCTGTAAATTTTTGATACATATTTTTTTAATTCAACATTCTTAAAAATGTGTACATCTAAACAATTAAAATTGTCCTCTGTAATACAATAGGTGAATTTAAGAAATGCAATTGTGGAAGAAAGGTAGTTAATAAATTCTATTAACAGCTCTTTAGTACTTGTCCAAATGATACATATATCATCCAGGAACTTAGTATATAAATTAGTGTCTGTAATGAGGAGAATTAATAACATACCTTCTCTCCCATTCATAGAGTAAGAAGTTTGAAAAAGTAGGTGCACATGATGCACCCATGGCTACACATGCCTTTTCTAAATAAGGAAACTTATTTAATCTGTTAAGAAAATCCCAAGAATCTTTTAGTATGTGTTTAAGTTGTAAAATGGCTTCAACTTACGGTCAATATATACTGCTAAAGCACAAGTCTTTGAGCCAAACATTTAACCTCAAGGGAAGGGTTATTACATCTTTATGGACTTTGGGTATTCCAAACACGTTAGGGATCCTGGGATGTGAATTTACAAGAAACTCTTAAGTACTGTTGTCAATAGTTCCCTGCATTAAAAAATCATATAAAGCCATATTAGTCTTCTGGTACAAAATGTTTACCTCCTTCCTAGAGACACTGGTGTAAATGCCACCTTGATATAGTAAATTCAGCATTCTTCCCCCCCATATTCCACTTTGTCTATGATTACCAATCGACCCTCTTGTGCGGTTTCATTATACGTATGCCCTTATTAGAAACTATACTGCACAAAGCACCTTTTTCTTCTCTTGTCAAATTATAATAGGGCTTTTTTCTGTTTTGTTTGCTTAAGTTATCTAATTCAAATTCCACAAAATACTTGAAATTTTGTAAAATTGAATGTAAAGGGGCATTACTATTTACACTTTTTTCCTCATGCACTTTTCACTATAACAAGCATCTTGTTTATATATGACCTCAAAATTAAACTTCCTTAAAAACAACTTTATGTCAATCATGGTCTTACTCAAATTAAAATGCTTAGAAGGAATGAAAGTCGGGCCCTTTTTGAATATAGAGAAATGTGTCGAATCCAAACTAATACCACTGTAATTGTGCACTTTAAAATTGTTATATTCTACAACTGGACCTGTTTGAATCAATACTTTCTCTGTTCCCTCCCCTCTCTGAATATGTACCTTGCTGTGGTGATTGATGGTAAAATTGTGTAACCTGCTGTTCTGTCTTATCCAATCAGACCGATGAAGGGCGGGTACTCTAAAGGGTCACATATATTATGGACATAATTGTCATTATTATTGTTACCATTACTGTCCTGACTTGGTAGTATTATCATGTACACTAGAACTAATGTCCTGTTTGTCATGAATACTATTACCATGCTCCTTAAAATTCTATTTGGGTCATGGGTAAGTCTTTTGTTTAGCATACAATTGTTTATCATACTCTCTTTTACCCATTTTTCTTTTTAAAATCTTAGAACAACTGTAATCCACATCATCAAATTCTTAATGAAAGCGTGCCTTATAGTCTTCAACAGTAAACAAAAGGTCATCCTGTAATTTTCTGAAAACCACCGCAATATCAGTAACAAGTTGTAAAATTCTCTCATTATAACTTCTCGTAGAATGCTAGAATGCATGAGCTCCATCCCTCCTCTAGCAAACATTTCTAACAATTCAGAGTAATATGCACTATCAACTACTACATTGTTTGGATATTTACAAACTCTCAGCCCTTTAGGTACACCTTTTTAAATTGATACATTCTCTCAAGTAAGAATGGTCCAACTGTAGAGTCCGATATTTTAATAATAAATGTTTAAGTTCTTTTAACCTGTCCATTTACGTTCAACCATCATTGTTAGACATTTGCCCTTGAAAACCATGCTCACTGTGTTTAACCAAGCTTGTAAGTCACCTGTATAGGAACTAAGAAGGTTTGTAGCAGCATTTAGTCCATATAACAAATTCCTCCTTTGAGTTGTTACACCTGGTTCATGTGTAGAAGTCTTCACCAACCCACAAATTCTAATATGTACTAAATCAGATATTAGAAACACCATGTTGTTCCAAGCTTATGCCATGCATCTCAGCATTAGAAAATGCTTCTTGATTACTAGGAAGAGAAAACACATCACATCCTCTGTGAGCCTACAGGAAGTGAAGTCAAAGACCAGCTCAGCAAACCAACCTTTTTATTGAAAATGCTTTTTTATAGGTGGATCTTAAATGATCATTTAACTTGAGTATATATATTGTGCTACAAGTTTTATGTTTTTAGTTGTGATGAAATTCAAGGTGTTTGAATGAAAGCGCTAAACTGTTGTGTTTTACTTGCTGTGATTTATTAAAGAATTTGGTGTTACACCTATGGACTACTCATTTCTCCTATTTTGTGCTCCGAAGACAGTGGTGTGTGTGTGTGTGTGTCTAATATATATATATATATATATATATATATATATATATATATACACACACACACACACACATATATATATATATATATATATATATATATATATCTATATATATATATATATATGTATATATATATATATATATTATATATAAATAAACTGCAGCAGGACAGAAGATCCACAAAAGATGTTTATTGAGCACTTTCGTTTGGTATAATACAAAACTTCATCAGAATATCTAGTAGAAAAACAAACCGACATCTGACTCAACAAAATTTATATGTATATATATATATATATATATATATATATATATATATATATATATATATATATATATATATCCCATCATGCACAAGTTAATCAAACAAGAATTATGCTTATCCTTCCTACTTAAAGGAATATTATCAAAATTAGTAAATAAATACCTATAAATATAGATAATACATTTGATAAAACATAAAAAGGCTTAAAACTTCATAAAATCCTATCTAAACTAAAACATATGTATGTATATATATATATATATATACACACATACATACATTTCTAGCATTCATTTAAATGATTAAATAAATAAACAAATTACTACATGAAGCCATCAGCTTCTAACCTAATAATAGAACCAATTGATACATTCTTATTTAGCCCTGGTTGTTAGGTGGCATTAGTTCTCAATTGCCACCTCAACTCTAATAATTCTAAAAAATCATTTTTAGGACACCCTCTGTCATTCAAAAACACCTGTTCCAAAATGGTAAAACTATAATAATGCCCTTCATTTTCCATGATATGTGAGGTAAGGGTGTTTTTTGCATCCTTCTTTTTAATGTCATAGTAATGCTGATATATTCTTGTTCTTAGTGCATTAATAGTTTTACCTATATAGAAACTTTTACAAAAGTTACACATTGCAAGATGCACCACACCTTTTGTACTACAGGAAAACTTCTGTTTATAGAAAAATTTTCCATAATTAGGTATTGAGATACTAGTCCCTTCTAAAATGTATTTACATTGCAAACAAAAACCACATTTCGACATTTTTCCTATCTCCAAACACCCTCTAGTATTCTTCTCCAACATGTTTTTGAAACGCAAATCCTTTTTATAAACTATCTTAGGATTGAAACCCATCAGCTCATTAAATTCAGGATCAATATTAAATGTATTCCAATTTTGTTGCAAGATTTCACAAATATTATTTTTTTTTATTATAACTAAAGACACCTGTAACAGAAAAACTAGTGTTATGTTCTTTATCATTCTCTTTGTTAGCCATATCGGATGATGTACCTTTCCCCAGTAGAGGTGATAAAATACCTCTCTGCCTCTTTTTAACCACTTTTTGTAGTAAAGGATGTAAAAAATCATAGGGATAGTTCCTATGTAAAAGCATATCTTCTAATATCTGAATTTCATGAAGAAAATCATCCCAGTCTGTAACTAAGGCCCTTTTGTGATGTATTGGATGAAAGCTGTTGTGATGAAGTAAAGTTTTAGAATAGGTTGGCTTTCTATATAATGTCTTGAAGGCCTGATCTTCTCTCACCTTTGAAATAGTGATAGCTAAATAATTAATAGCCTCTTTATTAAGACTGTGTGTAAAATCAAGGAAGTCTGTACTTTCCTTCAAAAAGGACAAAAAGTGCTGTAATTCATCCTCACTATTGTCCCAGAATATAAGAACATCATCACGGTACCTGCAATAATACTTCCAGTACCCTGAAAAAGTACTAGTAAACACAAACTCCCTTTCCCAGAAAGCTAAGAAAATATTTGCAAAAATGGGAGCACAAATGGCTCCCATTGCTACTCCCTTTACTTGTTTAAATAATTAGTTCCATCAAAGTTCTAAGTGTTAAGATCCGCTCATGTCTAATAGTGGTATATCTACATAAATATAGATAAAACCACTCAATCCCTGTATCATGCGGGATCACTGAGAAAAGGTCCCTAACATCCATGGTAATAAAGGACAGGTCATCTGTATACATATCTGCCAAGTTTTTTAAGGAGATCCCAAGAGTCCTTTACTATCCATGTACAGTTTAACAAAATGTCTTTTAACTGTACATCAATGAATTTAGCTATAAAATAAGTCTTTGAAGCTTTTGCATCCACAATAGGACGAAGAGGGGAGTCAACAAGGTCTTTATGTAGCTTGGGTATACCGAATATGGTTGGGATTTTTGGATTTTTAACTGACATGAAATTATGTTCCTCCAAACTAATTTGCCTATTAAATAAAAGCTCGTCCAAGACCATATTAACTTTTCTATAAAGAATGATCTGAAGTAGTTAATTAAATTTGTGCAGCAACCTATGGGAATCGGATCCGACTTCGGATCCGAGCCGGCAGTTTTCAACAGCTTAGATATGAGCTCCAAGCTCCTCCCCTACCCATAATCCCCTGCCAACCCTGACTGACCTCAGATCTAGTTTGCCGCGGTTTAACCAACAGCAGCTCTATCTTGAGTTCCAGGCGTTTACAGGTTTTTTTGAGGAAAATTTAACTTTTTCTTTCTCTTTTCTACCCTACTTGGTTGTGGGTGCTTTCAGGTCCCATTTTGACTAAAATCCTCCCTAGCTTAACTCTATATTTCTTGTAATTAACCTCCCCCTTCCCTCGTGGTTCCGTTAGGGTTGTGTGTGCGTGTTTGGGGCCTAACGTGTGTGTCTGTTTTTCTTTAAAATGTCTGAGGCCCCAAAGCCTATTTTTTCCAAGTGCACCGAGTGTGGCCATAAGCTGTCACCGGCGGATGGCCACACTCTGTGCGTGCTGTGCCTTGGGGGTGAGCACCTCTCTTCTGGTTGTTCCATTTGTGCGGCGTTCAACCCCAGGGCACTTAAGGACCGGAGGTCTAAGCTGATTCTGGCGGGTCTTCTGCCCCCAGATTCGGCTTCTACCTACGGTCCTTCCGTGGCTCCCGCTAATGCCACTCCTGCTTCCCTCCCCCCGGCCAGGACTCAACCTCCCGCCTTAAGCCTGGAGGAGAGGGAGGCTAGGAAAGAGAAAAGGAGGGAGAAGCACCACAAGCGGCGGGCCGAGGCCTCCGCTTTGGCCCCCCCCGGTAAGCGGTAGTCTCCCGCTAGGACTTCTGGGTCTCCTCCTTCTCGGATCTGGTCTCCTTGCTTTTCACCGGGTCCTGAGGAGGAGGAGACCCGATCTCCCTCGAGGTCATCGAGGCGGCACTCCCGTCTCGCCTCGGTGGCCTCATCAAGATTGACCCGAAGCCTTATGGATGCAGATTTGGACCGGATAATGAGAAGATTCCTACAGGCCCAACTGCAGATGGGAGTGTTCCTGCCACCCCCCCCTCTGGGGGAGCTCGACCCCCTTCTTTCCCCCGATAGATCCTTCTCTGTCCCGCTTCCCGGGCTCAGAGTCTTCGGCGCCAACACTTCCCTTGAGTCTGTCGGGTCCTTTTTCGTCGGATCCGAGCTCTCAGAGCCGAGGGCTGAGCTTCGGATCTGGGGGTATCAGTATGCCTTCGGCTCCATCCAGGTCGGAGCATGCTGGTCCCTTGGATCCAATCGCTTCAGCACCGGCCCAATCCGTCCGTCGGATCCGAGTGAGGGTCTGCTTTCAGATCCTAGAGAGAGCAGCTCTCCCTCGGTGTTCGATGTGGTGGAGAGGGCTCTTTCGAGAGATTCCAGGCCCCCGGCCCTTGCCATGGCTCCACCCTGCACTCCTTCTCTGTTGGGCTCGACTTCCATCACCCGGTCTCAGGGACAGCCTGCTTTGACGTCCCAGGTTGTTCCTTTGGAACAAGACGTTGCTGGTGAGACCTCTTCGGACAGCCCCCGCGAGGAGGTTCCTCACAAGCGAAAGTGCAAGAGGAGGCACCTGGACTCCCCAGAGTCCTTGACTGAGGGCACGGATTTGGAGGAAGGTGAAGGCTCCCCAAGATCACCCCCCGAAGATGTCTCTTTTGGTGATATCATGGAGATGCTCAGGATAGGGGGGGTGGTCTGCCCCAAAGCCTACCTCGGATGAATCCGTGTTCCTGGAGGCGTTTGAAGCAGGCCCGTCTACCTCTTGGGTGTCCCCTCCAGCTGATCCACTGGTAGATAGTACCAGGGCATGGAAGGAGCCGGACACTGTGGAGCCAGTCCCCAAGTGCCCGGATAAAATTCTTAGCCCCCCTCCAAGTCCCATTGGAGTAAGGGTCCCCTTGTAGATGCCATGTTGGTGGCGGCGGCCACCAAGATGGAACTAGCTCAGGAGAGTCCCTCGGTCCACCCCCCCGAGCAAGGAGTCTCGGTCGATGGACCATTTAGGGAAGCGGGTTTTTAGTTCGGCTACCTTCTCTGTGAGGTCACTGATCTACATGGCACATGTTCTTCGACTACAGCGGGACCTTATCAAAGAGTACGCTGCATCGCCCCCAGAGTCCATGTTGGCGGAGGACAAACAGTTGCACGCCACCCGGATGGCCACTCTCCGATCTATTTCTAACATCTCTATGCGGCTTCTGTCCCATGTCATGGAAGGAGCCGCTAGAGCCAGTGGAGCGGGCCTCGTCATGAGGTGCCAGGCCTGGCTCCATCACTGTGATTTCGCGGAACCCTTCAAGGCATCTTTCGCTAATGCCCCCTTCAATGGTTCTGCCCTTTTTGGCAAAACCATTCGCGATACTTTGGTCTAGAGTGAGAAGGACGGGAAGACGTTGTCTGCCGTCTGAGTCCGCTTCTCTGCTTCCCAGAGGTCCTTCTCCAAGAACCAAAAGGGACAGAAGAAGGTGTGGTTCCGGAAGTCGCAACAGTCCTGTCCCGCTCTGGACTCCCAGCCCTTCCGCGGCAGAGGAGGGCAGGGTGGACGCCGCCCTAGAGGCAGAGGGGGCCTGAGGAACTTTGGATCCAGAGAACCTTTCTCGGACCAACCCACGCAACACCCCTGAGGGGTTGCCCGACTGCTCCACTCTGGAGGCAGTCGGGGGGCATTTCTCGAAGCACCTAGCAGCTTGGGAGTCCATCATGACAGACCACTGGGTGCTTCGCATCATATCCAGAGGATATCAGATCCCCTTTTCTCTTTACCCACGCAGCCCCAGATACCTCCCCGATGTCCCAGCCGATCAGAGGGAGGCCGCAGCAACGGAAATCCAACAGTTGCTAAAAAAAAATAGAGCCATCCAACACATCCCCCCAGACCAGTGCGGGTCGGGTTTTTACTCCAGGTTCTTCTTGGTGCCAAAAAAGACGGGGGACTTAAGACCAATCCTCGACCTTTCTCCCCTGAACCTGTCAGTAAACAAAGAGAAATTCCGCATGGTCACCCTTCAATCCATTCTCCCCCTCTTGCGGGAGAATGACTGGATGTGCTCTATAGACCTCAAGGATGCGTACTACCACATTCTGATGGACAGGCGATCCAGAAGGTTCCTCCGCTTCCGGCTAGGAGTCAGTCATTATCAATTCAGGGTCCTCCCCTTTGGTCTCACCACAGCCCCCAGGGTGTTCACCAAAGTGTTAGCGGTGATAGCGGCCCACCTGAGACTCCAAGGAATTCAGGTTTTCACATACCTGGATGACTGGCTCCTGACCACCCCAAGGCATCTACTCTGCGCAGCCAGAAACTACTTTTTGTCTAGCCCCTCGGCTGGGGATCACTATCAACATAGAAAAGTCATCTCTTGCCCCGTCTCAGACCATAGACTTCATAGGGGCCAGATTAAATGCAAACAAGCTCCTAGCCTTTTTGACCACGGACCGGCTACGAATCCTGAGGCTACATGTGTGGGCCATCATACAATCCCCAGCTCCTCCAGCGGAACTGGTCCTGAGGGCTCTAGGCTCAATGGCGGTGGCAATAAATCTATTGCCAATGGCGCATTTGAACATGAGGGTCTTGCAATGGAAACTCCATGTCCAGTGGTCCTTTCTTCAATATCCTCTAAGCCATCCCATTCCCCTCAGCAGGGCTTGCAAGAGGGCCCTCTTATGGTGGCTCCAATCTCCGGACCTTCAGGAAGGACGCCCCTTTTCTATGGCCCCTCCCCTAGCCATGGTGACCACGGACGCCTCCCACCCGGGTGGGTGGGGGCATTGTTCGGGCAAGACAGTCCAAGGCACATGGGACCTCACGGAGACTTCATTGCATATCAATGTCCTAGAGATGAGGGCAGTGCTGTTGGCATTGCAAGCACTTCAGGACCTTCTTCCTCTAGGAACGATTGCGATTCAGTCGGACAACATGTCTGTTGTCTGGTACATCAACAAACAAGGAGGAACCAGGTCATACCCACTCTGTCGAGAGGCCATGAGGGTGTGGGAATGGGCAATCGCCACCAACCGTTTTCTCATAGCAATGCATATTCCGGGGCGGTCCAAC
>NC_056743.1:807909337-807911287 GCF_019279795.1 Protopterus annectens
GTCCCTTTATAATGTTATTTTTCTGGGCCCGGGGATGATTACTAGAAAAATGTAAATAGGAATTGCTAAATGTTTCCTTCCTGTGTATGTTGGACTTAAATTTCCCATCCTTCAGTGTTATTTGAACATCTAGGTATGATATAGTTTCCTCATGTTTGTTCATAGTAAACTTGAAATGTTCACTACAAGAATTTATATATTCACTAAACATTTCTAACTCATTGAGGTCACCCTTCCACAAAATAAAAATGTCATCTAAAAAACGAAAATAACATGATATATATTTAAACCATTGAGTATTGATAATATATTCCTTCTCCCAGTCATAAACTACCAGGTTTGCGTATATGGGGGCACATGCTGCCCACATAGCCATGCCCTTACACTGTTTGTAATATTCCCCTTCATACCAAATAAAATTGTGGGCCAATACCTCTTCCATAAATTCCATAATCAGTAGTGTTTTATCCCAAGCGACAGATTCAGACCACACTATACTCTCCTGTAGTCTTTGCATACCTTCTTCTTCTTTAGGTATATTTGAAAAAAGGTCTATAACATCCATGGTTACCAACCATTCAACCCCTTGAGCTAATCTGGGTTCCAGCCTACCAAGAAAATCCCATGAGTCCACAACCAAATGTGGGATTTTCTTTAATATAGGTTTCAACCATTTTATCTATGACCTTCCCAAATGGAAAGGTCTTCGACTGGCTCCCAGAAATGATAGGCCTGAATGGAGGATCTGTCAAATCTTTGTGGACTTTAGGAATGCCCACAATTGTACTGATGATGGGAGTTTTAACCTTAAGAAACTGGTATAAATTAGTGTCAATTCTACCCTCCATCAGTAGATCTTCCAAGTGCAAATCCACTTTATGGTACCCTATGTTTACCTCTTTAACTGAGGATACAATGTACTTCCCTGAGTGTAATAGAATACTATTGATTTTATTCCTGTATTCTTGGGAGGGATAAAGCACCACCCCACCCCCTTATCCGGTTTCATTACTCGGATACCCTCATTCTCTTGTAGTTCTCTCAGTACACCCGATTCTTCCTTTGTTAAATTGAACCTAACAGAATAGTTCTTCATACTATACCTGTATATGTCCTCCAAGACCAATTTCTCAAAGGTGTCAAGTAAATGGTTTAGGGGTGATGTGTATGAATATACATGTATATGAATAAAGAAGTTATCATAAGAACTGGTAACATCATTAATCTTAATAATCTCCTTTACTTTTGCTTCCCGGGGATGCATAATTAATTTGTTGCCCTTCCCCTTTGATAATACTCCCCCCCTTGTCTGAAATGTCCTTTCTGGTAGTCTTCCCAATCGATTTCTCCCCCTAAAAAATCATTGTTGTTATTATAACTATTGGGGGCTCGATTATTGTACCTAATCTTTCCTTTCTGTTTATAGACATCATGAGTATTATCATCCTTACCATTCATTCTTCCCTGGTATCTACCTTTAGCGTAGTTATAGGGCTTAAACATTTTCTTACCCACATCCTTTTCCCATCTGTAGGCCTCACCTTTATTGTATTGTTCTAAGTCCCTTTTTAATTTTCTACACTTTCTTTCAAACTGTTTAGTTGTCACACTAGCTACCCAGTTAAATTGTGTATCATATAGACATTCATACTCATCAAACAATACATCGTGTACAATACTGTTGTTTAAATCATCCATTTCGGCCAATAACTTACATAATCTATTGTCATTGCACCCCATGATGAACTTCATAAAGGTGAAACCAAACCCATCGAACATTTTATTGCATTCCCTTTTGTTATTTTCATCCATTACTATCCCCATAGGGATCTTAAAAAATCGCAACCCCCATTGGGATATTCCACAAAATAAAAATGTCATCTAAAAAACGAAAATAACATGATATATATTTAAACCATTGAGTATTGATAATATATTCCTTCTCCCAGT
>NC_056743.1:808211787-808306787 GCF_019279795.1 Protopterus annectens
CGTAAGAGAGAGAGCATCCCTGGAAGGTGCCATAGAAAATAATCGGTGGAGCCAGGAATGCCCTCCCCAACGGCACAGCCACTGGCCTGAGAAGAGCCCGATGCCCCGTACACTGAAGGCCACAAGGACGACTCTGGTTCCAAAGTGAGATCCACTATTGGAGTCGGGGAAAGGGAAGCTGTTGTCGGAGTAATAGGCTTTGAGACTTGAGTGGAAGTCGAAGGAGGAGTATACGTTGGGGTTTGAGGAGATATATGTTCACCTTCGATGGTTGGGAGAGACCTCTGGCCACAGGCAACTGATCGACAAGCCGCAACACATCCTGTTCAGAAAGACTTTTGGTTGAACACATGGAGAAAGCTGATGGCGATTCTGGCCTTTCTAGGAAAGGACTATACTGACTGCTAGCAAAAGGATCCAGTGAAGGGGAATATGTGGTCCTTGCTAATTCAACAGGTGCACAGCTCAAAGCCGAAGATGTCTGCACTGAAGAAAACGGTGTGGAAAAATTGTGCGCCGAGGATGTCAGCGGCGTAGTAGTTGAAGGTGTCTACACCGTAAAGGCAAAGATCTGCCTCAAGGGTACGGTGCCATAGTGGAAAATGTCTGCATTGGCAATAAGGACGGTGCCGAGAAGGACTGCACCAAAGCACATGGTGCCGAAAATGTCTGCGCTTTGGAGTACAGAATAGTCATACTTGGAGCCAAAGGAGACTGTACCAACGGTGCCGAAGGGGACTGAACCTGTATTGACAGTGCCGTTAAGGGTTGTGACAGAGCTGTCGGAACCATAGTTGTCTGCACCAGGAACTCTGGTGCCGGTATCGATAAAGGAGACATGGCTGTAGTCAGAATCATTTGGGGCGGTGCCAAGCCTGGAGCTGACAGGGTCACAGGTGACAGCGCTGGAATAGTAATCAATTTCACCTTCTTTTGAGTTGACTCCCTACGCTCTCCAGAGGGAGAAGAAGGGAGTGACTTTGATGAAGAAGAGGAAGAACGCCTCTTGTGGGGATTAACAGGATGGGGTGAGCCCTCTGACCCAGAAATAGCCTCAGAGAAAGGAGACTTGAGGAGACCTTTCAAAATTAACTTATTCTTCCTCTCGTTGAGAATCCTGGTAGAGAGATTTTTACAAATCCCACATGGAGGATCCACGGTCAAGTGGGAGACATTAAGACAATAGACACATAGGTCATGGCCATCGGAAAGCAGTAACGTACGGCTGCAATCTTTACACTGCTTGAAACCAACACTACTTTTCTTATCCAACATAACTGGTGTGGAGAAGAACAGTACCAAATGGAAGAAGAAAGGCTACCCAAAAGGGTAAAAAGAGAAAAGAAGGATTACCAACTATAGTAATGGAGAATTATCACAAGGTAAGAAAGGAAGGTAATAAAGGGAAAAGACTAAAGGGAGAGAGTCTAAAGTGTGCAATAGGGTAGGAAAATATTAGAATAAACTTTTGAGAAAATTTTAGAGTAAGAACAATATATAAACTTTCAAAACATTAGACACTTAGCTGAGAGAGTGGCTTGACATGGCTGTACAGCAACGCAGCAAATGAGATCTGATGTAACAGGAAGCAGAGCATTCTGGGTAGGACCTTGGCACAAGAGTGTTTGGCTGATGTGAGCTTGATATTGGCCGGCTCTGTTCTGAGGACGGAACCGATAACCCATCAGTAAGGAATGAATGAAAATTAACATCAGCTCAAATAATTGAATGGATTGTCTCATGTCTTTGGTCCTGCGAAGATAGACCTGTAGTTGTCTATGGACATCTAAATGGTGCAAGGCTCTCTCTTCTTTATTAGAGTGGTTAGGGAAGAAAACTGGTAAATCAATAGTCTGGTTCATGTTTGTCTGTGATACAAACTTGGGTAAGAAGGAAGGGTTAGTTTGCAAGGATACCCTATCCTTGTGGAAAACAACATAAGGATGCTCGGATAAGGCCTGGGCAGAGGAAATGGCTACAAAGAGCGTCTCTTCCAAGATAAAAACTTCAGCTCATGATCTGTATAGGGTTTAAAGGGAGAATGTGTCACTGCCTGAAGAACTAGGTTGAAGTCCCAAGGAGGTGTCGGGTCCTTGAATGGAGGGTTTAGCAGAAGAGTGCTTCTTAGAAATGATTTACAAAGGCTATGAGAGGCTGAGGAATGGTCAAAGCCATTATGAAAATCAGAAATAGCAGCTAGCTGTATTTTGATAGTGGAAGGAGAAGCTCCCACATTAAACAGCAAGGCTAAAAAGTCCAGCACATGTTCTATGGAAGCTGTAAAAGGATCTGTTTTTCAAGGGCCCAAAAAGTAAATCTCTTCCACTTACTGGTGTACAGCTTTCTAGTGGAAGGTTTGTGGTCCGACAAAAAAATGTGATGTACTGGGGAGGAAATATTTGGATGCCTGTCAATTAATGGAACTGGAGGAAGCATACAGTTAGCTCAAGGTTCAAAATGTTTGGGTGAACAATACCATCACGATGGGACTGGAGATCTGGGATGCAAAAAGATTGAAGCAAGGTTGACACCAAAGATGGAAAATCATTTTTGCTGCTTTCAGATTGAGATATTACTTGTGAGGCTGAAGGATACATCTGCTCAGCTTGGCCGCAATCACATTGGAGCTCCCAGGTATGTGCATTGCTGCTAGAAAGCGGTTGGAAGAAAATCGCCCACTGCCACACTGAGTACTTCTAGATAAAGGGGGTAAGACTTGGTTCCTCTTGGTCTGTTGATGTACTAAACTACTTGCATGTTGTCTGTTTGAACTGCAATAGTCCCTTGAGGAAGAACAGTTTGAAAGGCCTGCAATGCGAGAAGCACTGCTTTTATCTCTAGAACACTGATATGCAAGTAGCCTCTATAGGGGACCAAGTGTCACAGACTGTCTTGTCTAGATAATGCCCCCCCACCCCATCTGTTGGGCATCTGTGGCCACTAAAGCCGTGGGCTCCAAAAAGACAAATGACCATGAAGAACTTGATGTGAATGTATCCACCAAAGAAGGTCTGTTTGGTGATTAGGACTTGTGACATCGGGTGATGAAGTATGGACCACTGGGAAGCTACTAGCCACTGAAAAATTCTCATGTGAAACCTGGCTAGTGGCACCTGGCATCAGTAATAGAAGCTGCCATGGATGCCAGGGCTTGCAAGACTAAACATGCTGAACCTTGTTCCTGAGGATTAACTTTTGAACCTGAACTACAATTCTCTGGTGACAATCTGGGGGAACAGAAGCTGTCGTCTAAGTATCCAATACTGCCCTAAGTTTTGTGTTGGGGTAAAATGTGATTTTTCTAGGTTTACTGTTATACCTAGCTGAGCACAAGTGCTGAAGGTGTAGTCCCTGAATATTATCAGCTGATGCTTGGTTGTAACAGTTATGAGCCAGTACTCCAGATAGGGAAATACATGGATTTGGTGAACACTCTGGGGGCTGTGGTGAGTCCAAAGGCCAGTACTCTGAATTGGTAGCGACTGGCTCCCAGTCAGAAGTGGAGGAACTTTCTGGAGCGTTTGTCTATTTTTATGTGGTAATATGCATCTTGAAGGTTCACTGAGTACATCCAGTCGTCTTTCTTCAAAAAGGGAAGACTAGATTGTACCATGACCATCTGGAACTGAATTTGTCAAACCACTTTGTTCAGTACACTGAGATCCAAATCCAAAATTGGTCTCGAGTTCCCTGAATTCTTTGGCACTAAAGAATCTTACGTAAAGTTACAGATCCTTCTTGGTCTGGCAGAACTTGTCGGACAACCTTTTTGTCCAGCAGTTTTTGGATTTCTTGTACTGCTGCATCTCTCTGATTGGGTGAAACATTAGGGATTTTCTTTTGAAATGGGGGAGGTTGAAAAAAGGGAATGGTATAACCTCTGGATAAGATCCGTTGCACCTAGGAATCTGTTACGTCTCGCCAGGTGTTTAGGTGCAAGGATAAGTGTACCCAGACTGCCTGCAGAGAAAGACAATTGGTCCTCTCTTCAGGAGAGCTGAAAGGGCTTGGTTGGGAAAGAATCCCTAAAGCCCTGGTTTTGTGGACCACCTCTGCTGCAAAGGGGTGGTCTGCCACTCTGGTTTCCCCTCTGCCCCTGGGGAAACTGCCTCCATGTGTGTCCTGGAAAAGCCCTTGGGATTTTTTGAACCACATTTTAACACCACTTCTCTGGTTCCTGGGGTGGAAAATGTAAGCAGACAGCAGAAAGTACAGTTGTGTACATTTACCATAAATGTACATGTTAGAGTGTATTTACTGTTGCAGTCATCACACTTGGGTTATCTGCCTGCAGGTAGCCCTCAGCTGGTCTGAATACCAGAGTCTTGGGATTTCTGCGTCTGATGCTGTCGCCTGTTCCATGACGTCAGATAGTCAGGGGGTATAAAACATGCAGCCGACACCATTACATCAGTTTTTCTTGCCCCAGATGACAGGAGCCCCCAAAATAGGAAGCAATCCCATGGTGTGGAACACCTCCAGTAGAAAAATAATTACCATTGTCATAAGATATGACCAAAAAAGAGGATATGTAGAAAATGCAGAAAAGACAGGGGGCTGGAGGGAGGGTAACCAGGACTGCAACAGTGAATACACTTGAACATCTACATTTATGGTAAGTGTACACAACTGTACTATGTTCTTCGTGTTTCACTGTTGCAGTCATCACACTTGGGTTGATTCCCAGAGCTGAGGAAGGGTGAAGGCAGTCAAGAAGTATTAGGGCTGGCTAGCAGGCCTTGTAAGACTGCTGTGGCAAATCCAGCTCTGGATTTAAAAAAGATAGGCAAGTGGTAATGCTTGGTGAAGGTGTGTACAGAACTCCAGGTTGCAGCTTCCAGGATGTCCCGGGTAGGGACTCCCCTAAGAAATGCTGTAGAGGTTGAGGTAGCCCTAGTGGAATGAGGTCTGATCCCCTGTGGGGTAGGTTTTTTATGGTGTTTGTAGCAGAAATGGATGCTGTGCTATCCATTTAGAAATGGTTTGCTTTGAAATGGCCTTGCCCTCTGCCCCTGTAGCAAAGCTGACTAGCAGCTGGTCAGATTTTCTGAAAGGTTTAGTTCTGTCAAGGTAGAACCTGAGCTGTCTGTGCACGTCCAAGGAGTGCAGGATCCTTTCCCCTTTATACTGAAGATTAGGAAGAAAGGTTGGTAAAATGGATGGATTGGTTTAAAGCCACACTGGATACCAGCTTGGGCATAAATAATGGATTAGTCCTGAAGGAAACCCTGTCCGCATGGAAGATAATGAAGGGTTCCACAGCCATAAGGGCCTGTAACTCAGACACTCTTTTTGCTGAAGTTATGGGTAGACGTAAGGCTGTTTTCCAAGAGAGGAATTTTAACTCTGCTGTAGCAGCTGGCTCAAAAAGGTGGGAGCGTGAGCTTATCCAGTACAAAGTTAAGGTCCCAGGCAGGAGTGGGAGCTCTCCATGGGGGGTCTTAAATTGTTAGCTTCTCTCAGGAACTGTTTGATCAGAGGGTGAGGGAAGAGGGGTGATTCAGTATTGTAATGAGCTGAGATGGCAGAGGCATGAATCTTAATTGATGAGAAGGATAGGCCTTTGTGGAGCAGCTCTGCTAGATAATCTAGGATTTGAGGTAAGGTGGGCACGGCTGTCTCCTTTCCTTGAGACTGGCTCCAAGAACAGTATCTTTTCCACTTTTTCTGAATAGGATTTCCTAGTACTAGGTCTCCTGGCCTCAAGGAGAACATCCAGCACCTGTTTGCTGAAGGTTGCTGGTGATGTATTCAGGGAATAAGCCAGGCTGCCAGGTTCAGGGTTTGCAGCTGAGGATGCAAAATCTTCCCTCCTGCTGGGACAGCAGAGAGGGGGTCTGATGTAGGTGCCAGGGTGGCACTGCTTTCAGACTGTGTAGGAGTGGGTACCAGTGCTGGCGTGGCCAGTCTGTTGCAATCAGGATTGTCCCTGGCCTGTCCTGTTTGATCTTGAGTAGTACTTTTGAAAGGAGGGGCAGAGAGGGAAAGGCATAGATTGAGAGGTTTTCCCATGTAATGGATTGGGCATCCAGTTTCCATGCTTGGTTGTGGGGAATTCTGGTGCAAAATTTGCTCAGTTGATGGTTTTGGGGGGAAGCAAAGAGGTCCACTTTTGGTGTCCCCCACCTGTGTATTAAAAGTTTGAATGAGTTGGGTTCCAGTTTCCACTCATGTGGGTCCATTAGATTTCGGCTTAAGTCATCTGCCAGTGAAGTTTGTTTGCCTGGCAGGAATTGAGCTTGCAGGTGCACTTGATAGCTCAAGGCTGTGTTCCACAGAGCCACGGCTAACCTGCAGAGTGGGTAGGAATGAGTTCCCCCCTGCTTATGTACCACATAACTGTGGTGTTGTCTGTCTTTATCAAGAGTTGTCCTGGCAGGATAAAGTATTTGAAGGCTGTCACTGCATTCGGTACAGCTAACATTTCTTTTTGATTGATATGCATTGAATTTGTCCTGGGCTCCATTTGCCTTGAATGCATTTGCCTACCATATGAGCCCCCATGCATAGTCTGATGCGTCTGTTGTTACGGTTTGGGCGGTGGGGGGTTAAGTGAAATGGAGTCCCTTGTTGTGGTTGCAAGCCTCTGCCCACCAAAGGAACTCTGCCCTTAGGCAATCAATGATAGGAATCACTGTTTCCAGGTCCTGAGGATGTTGGCACCAGAGACTTTTTAAGTACCATTGAAATTTCCTCATATGCAGTCTTGCATATGGAATTAGTAGAATGCATGAGGCCATGAACCCTAGGGCTTGCAGTATTTGTCTTGCAGATAGCTGGGTTTGGGTGCCCAGTATTTTGAAGTAATTTGTCAAATAAACCTGCTTTTCTGGAGTGAGGAATGCCATCTGGGAAGTTGTGTTCAAGCTTGCTCCCAGGAATACAATCTTTCGGCTGGGTACCAGATGTGATTTCTTTTTGTTGATGGTATACCCCAGAGAAGTTAGGAGTCTCTTTACAAACATCAGGTGCTGAAGTAGCAACTGCTGACTGTCTGCCTGAATCAGGCTATCGTCCAAGTATGGGTAAATTTGAATATTTCTCTGCCTGCAGTATTCAATGGCTGCAGCCGGGCACTTTGTGAATACCATGGGTGCAGTAGATAAGCCAAAGGGAAGTGCAGAGAACTGATACTGCATAGAGCCTGCCCTGAAACGTAGACATTTCCTGCAAGATTCCCTTATGGGGATGTGCAGATAAGCTTCTTTTAAGTCTAGGGTGACTAGCCAGGAGTTCTTGGCTAGCATAGGAAGCAGCTGCTGGAGTGTAAGCATTTTGAATTTTGGTACCACCAGGAAGGAGATGAGAGTTGACAGATCCAGAATAGGGTGCCAAGAGTTCTCTTTTCTGGACACCAGGAACAGTCTGGAGTAGAAACCCTGTCCCTTTTGCTCTGTTGGAACAGGTTGAATAGCCCTGATATTGAGAAGAGAAAGTACTTGCTTTTGGGCCTCTGCCCACTGGTTTGAAGGAAGGTCTGGCAATCCGCTTGGGTTTGGCAGTTAGTGGAAGTAGAATCTGTATCCCTGGGATACAATGTTTAAGACCCATTGGTCCTGGGTAATATACTCCCAGTTTTTTACATGCAGGGCAAGTTTTCCTCCTAGGGGTGCAAGTACATGGACATGGCTGTGAAGGATGAAGGACAAGTCATTGTGAACTTTTTCCATAAGGGGTGGCTTACCACTCCCTGTTTTTGAGGAGGGAGCACTCCATTGTTTAGATCTGTGCATACCCTGAGACTGTAGTCTTTGTGGTCTGTTTCCCCTGGCTTTGGACTGAGAAGGTCTGGGAGGGAATGGAAAGGACCAGTTTTTTGAAGGCCAATGCCTACTGAATCTAGGTGGCTGTACCTGTAAGGAATCTTTAACAGTCTGCATAGATTTAGCTTTTTCCTCCATCTTTTTAAGGACTTCTGCTTTTGAGCCAAACAAACATTCTTGGTTTAAAGTAGCATCTAGTAATTTTGCTTGACATGGTCTGGCAAGATTTGTTCCTTCAGCCAAGCATGCCTTCTCAGAACAGACTCAGTGACAGCAGCCCTGCAAGATGCTTCTAAGGCATCAAAACCACACTGTTAAGTATGTTTACCAACTTGGTTTGCCAAATGCATGAACGCTTGTAAGTCTTTATTTTCTGCACAATCAGTAATCAACAGTATTTTTGTTTAATTAGCTCCATAATATACTGCTGGTACATCAACATGTGAAACTGGCAATTTAAAGCCCTGATGGCAAGAGTTGCAGAGGTATATACCTTCTTCTCCCATCTGTCTAAAGCTCTAGAATCCCTGTCCAAAGGGGTAAGGTTTTTGGCTGTAGTAGCCTTAATACCTTTAGGTCCTTGGGAAATGGTCTCTGGATCCGCAGTGGGATATTTAGAGAGAAATTTGTGAGAGTCAGGTACTCTGTAGTACCTGTCAGGCTTTCTAGGAGCTGGTGGTAAAGTATCAGGGGTAAGACTGGATTCCATGAAGACATCTACAATATCCAGGATAGGGGGTCTAGCTAGAGGCCTATGCTGAGGCAAGTCTAAAAATTCCGAGAGTCTCTTTTTGGAATGTGGGTAGTCCTGGCATTCCCAGCAGAACTGCTCTCTTAGGGTATGCATGGTTTCACCGAAAGAAAAGTCCTCTGGGGGGGGGGGTGAGGCAGATGGAATGGAATCCTCTGCATCTGAGTCCTCATAGGTAGATAAGAGTATGTCCTGGTAATCACAGGAGTCAGAGTCATCAGACTCATGGTCTGTAGAATCAGAAGGAAAAATCAATTCTTTGTCTTTTAGAGGGGGAAGGCTGGCTTCTCCTGATTAAAGTAATAAGGTCTTCAGCCATTCTAAGCATTTGTTTCTGTGGCATGGGAGCATGGAATGCGCTTTGGTCGTCGGTTTCATAGGAGTAGTGCAAACTCTGGGCCTGAGAAATTTGGTAGTTTTAGTCATTAACGAAGTAATCAGTTGAATATGAACATCGGAAGGTCTGAATACACCCTCAGAAGCCGGTGCCTGCACAGCGGCTCCGGACCCATCCAAGATAGAGACATCCGCAGGTTACATAGTCAAAGAAGCATCTCGTGGCATACTGGACTCCGAATGGGTCTCAGTTGAGGCCTGCGAATCTGTAGAAGTGGGTAACAGGGGGTGCGAAAGTGCCTCACTGAGTACCGGCGGACTGGCGACTAGCTTAATGGAAGCGTCGTCGGCAGTTTTGGACCTATGCGGTCCATCTGTCTTTATCCTTGCGTATTTTTGGAAGATCGGTAGTGAGATGGCTTATCGAAGACATTTTGGAATACGGTGAACAAGAGCGAAAGAATTTAGCAACAAAAATAGGCCGACGATGAATAGTTTGGGTGTTGAACAAGGCACAAAACTGACAGCGAAGGACATTGTTGTCTGGGCCTAAACAAGTGACACAGTCAGAATGAAAATCTCTGTGAGGTATTTGCTTTCCACAGGCAAGACAATTGTTAACCTTTTCGGACATCGATTGGAGCAAGAAAAAGATCCCCAATGGGGTACTTAGCTTTAGAAGACTTCAGGTTTGAAACTCGAAAAACGAAAATTTCAGGAAGTGGCCGACCGGCACTTGTGAACTGCTTCTGCTTTGGGATCCCGTCCGGCAAGAAAAGCTGATGTAATGGCGTCAGCTGCATGTTTTATACCCCTGACGATCTGATGTCATGGAAGAGGCGACAGCATCCGACGCAGAAATCCCAAGACTCTGGTATTTGGGCTGACTGAGGGCTACCTGCAGGCAGATAACCCAAGTGTGATGACTGCAACAGTGAAACACAAAGAACATATGGTCTTACCATCTTTCTTACACCTGGACAATGTTTCTTTAATTTTGGGGCCAAATAAGGATGTTCCGTCAAAAGGAGCACTGACAAAAAAGACTTGAATGGTTCCACAAAATCGCAAAGGCACATACTGGGATGTCTCCTAATGGCTATGCCTGTACTTGCTGCTCTAAACAACCCTTGGGCTGTATGTGCTATCAGCCTCATGGACGAATTGGACATTTCAGGGTGGCTAACTGGGAAGCCACTTTGTCTTGGACTCCCTCAGCTACAGCTCCTGCCAGGGTGTCTGATAATTCCTTGATCAGATCTCAGAGTCTGGCTGAAGTGTGCTAAGTAGTTCTAGGATCTTCTTGCAAAGGTCACTAAGTGTAGACCCACTTCCTGAATCTGTCCATGGCCAGGACTTCCTGTTGGACGGATGGACAGAGGAACTCTCCTCAGCCAGTTCCTTTTTAGTGGCGGCCGCTATAACCATAGCATCAACTGCCAGACCCTTGGCCCACAATTTGTCTTCAGGTGCGGAAAGTATCTTTTCTGGTCTCTTGTGGATATGCTCAATGGAATCAGGGGGCCTTTTATGCCCGTTGTGAAATCTACTGAATGAGATCAGTGGGCGGAGTCACCAAAGAGGTAGATGGCTGGGTGCCAAATGCCTGCAGGCAAACTCCTCAGAGGAAGGCTTTTGGGACATCCAGCCACCCCTCTGCTTCAGAATTTCCAAGATATCTCCAAAGAAGACATCTTCTGGGGGTGATCGTGGGGACCCATCCCCTTTATCAAACTCTGCATCTTCGGTGACTGATTCCTGGGGGAATCTAAGTGCTTCCTCTTGCACTTTTTGTGTGGGACCTCCTCAGGGGGATAATCTAGGGAAGTATCAGAGGATGACATTACCTGTGGCTGTGACACCTGAGGCTTCAGCACCTGCTGTCCCTATGGAGAAGCAGGTGGAAGAATAGAACTAGGGGGGACCTGTTCCAATGGGGGTAGGCACCAACTGAACTTCGGGTAGACAAAAAGCAGTCTGCATAGCCTCGAAGGCTCGTCTCCCTGAAGAGGAAAGGGAGCCTGGAACTGAGAGAGACTGTCTCGGGACTGGAGTCACTCCCTTCATTGAAGAGCCAAGCCTCAAGGCTAAAGCCAGAGCCGAAGCTCCAAGGAGCAGGGTCTGGTCCAAAAAGCCTGGAGTCGAGATCTACTCACCGGAACCAACAGGGTACCTATGGCTCAGGGAGGTCTCTTGTTCTGAGATAACCAAAGAGCTCAGGGTAATTATCAGCTCTGTAGAAGTCAGCAACTGAGGAGCCGACACCAGTGCCAGGAGAACCGAACAGCAGACTGTAAGAGCTCCGAGGAGTAGTCAGTGGGATGAAGGGGGTTGTTTCGGTACCAAGACCATAAGGAATCTGTATGGAAGGTGGGCTTGAAAGCCCTCTAGCACATAAAAACTTATTCACCAGCCTCTCCATGTCTAGTTCTGTGAGGCTTTTGGTGGAGCAGTCGGACGAAGCTAAAGGAGACTTACGCCTCTGCAAAAACACTTCTGGTAATTCCCCAGCAAAAGGATCAATTGAAGGGGAGTAAGATGTTCTAGGTCTAATAGCTGTAGTCAATGGAAGAGAAGCCATATCCTATCTCTAGGCCTCCAACGAAGGGCTCGCAATTGTAGTTTGTGCCGAAACTGAAGTTGTCGGTACTGAAGATTCACACAGAGGCTATCGTTTCCAAGAGAACAGTTAGAACCAAGCTCTTCAATTTTTTGGCTTTCAGAATAAAAGGGGAGGTTGGAAACGATGAAATGCATTTTTGTCAGTAGACAAAGATGAGATGTCTGTTTTAGCTTTAATCAGCAGTGGGTAAGGCTTCTCCAAAAGTGCTTTTAAAATTAGTTACGCCTTTCCACATGAACACAGTGACTAAAAGCATGACAAATACTACAATCTTCCTGTAAGTGATGAGGACCAAAGCAATATGCACAGTGAGTGAAAATCTGACAGGAGAATCTATGGCCACAATTCTAGCATTTTTTGAAGCTAGAGGGACCCTTACCCTTCTCAGCTATGACAAGCGGTGAAAAGCAGTTATTGTAAAGGAAGTCTCACTTCATAATTGACAGGGAAAGTGAGAGCAGAAGAGATAAATATAAAAACCTAAGTGTAAAATATTAAGATAAAAAACACGAGAGAGAGGGAAACTATCAACAATGACAGTGGGGAAGTACACAAACAAGTAGAATGGGGAAGGTATCAATGATAATGCTAGTAGAAATACATTAAAGTGTAACAAGAAGTAAGAGAGAAAAATCTAGAGAAAAACTGCAAAGAAAGGACAAAAAGTTTACCTAAACCTAGTAGTGCTCGAGAATAATAGCTAGACATGACCATTTTTGAAAGTGGCAAACAAGGTCTGGGGTAACAAGAAAGGGATTCTGGGTAGAGATGAAGCTTGAGAGTTTTTGGCTGGTGCAAGCTGTAGTAACGGCCAAGCTGGTTCTGATATTGGAACACAGCCCATTTATCAAGGATGAAATGAAGTTTGACTGTTTTACATTGGTAGAGTGGTCTCAGGATTAACAGTCGAACTTGTGATGTAAGTAGTAGGTAACACACACAAAAACAGAGGATTATAATTGAAAACAATCAATATTATGTATTTGAGACAATGGCAAGAAATTCATCTTGAGAAGAAAGCTTGACAGGTTAAACTTGGTACCCATATCGAGAAGACTTGTGTTGGTTAGGAATGGTGAGACTCGCTCATAATTTTTTGTAGTGCATGAAACACTCTGTTCCATTTACTATGACTTGCAGAACAAAAGTATGGGAACAGTGTTTCACTGGCTTTCAAAGCCTTTGAAAGCCAGTAAAACAGTGCTACCAAAAATTCACAAAGTGTTCTGTGAAGAGTACACAGCTTTAAAAGCTGTTAGGTACTTCTTTCTGCAACAATTTTTGTTTAAATTTGGTAGAATGAAGTACCTAAGCTTTCAAAGCTGTTTTACCTTCTGCTGCTGTAAATCCATAACTCAAGGCCCAATCTTAACAGCACAGAGGTGCTTAGAAGTTTAAGCTCCTTTCTGATATCAAACAGGAGCTTAACAAGCTTGTCTTTTTTCCCCATTTTTCAGTGTAACTGTGGTGCACCATGTCCTCTAAAAGTTGTGCCCTTACTACAACAGATTTAGGCTCATAGATTAGTACTAGGATAACTGCCCTTCTGGGTCATTTTAAGCCTAGCCAATTACTCCATGTGAGAATTAAACCCTGTACCTTGTGTCTGTAAGGCAAACACCTTAACCATTATGCCAACCTCCCACCCCATTTTTTTGGTACAGAAGGTTCATTCTCGGTAATAACAGGACTAAGGCTGACAAGACATTAAGACCAATTGGTGTATGTAACATGTTCCCAGGCTGCTACAGTTTCCACATCCTGCGATGTACTGTGGTACTTAACATGGTTCAGATCTAAGGTGGGCAATGTTAGGTGTCATTATGCAGATGACTGTAGCTCAAAACACAGGTGGAGAAGGAAGAAGTGTATGTTACTCAGGATGGACTTGCTCTACCAAGATCTGTTGTAATGGTCAGCAGATAACTTTCATATCTAGACAGAAGAATTCCATCTCAGTAAGAGCATGGCAGAATCCCACACTCATCTTCTTGGGAGGTCTCCCTCACGGGAATAAGGCTCCTCATAATGGTGGCCACAAAAGCCTGGAATTGGATATTATATCCAGCTTATACTGTCTTATGAATGTGTTGAGTGAAGATGAAGTTGCTGCTGCACTAACATAACTTAGATTATGTATTTTGGAAAATGGATGCACCTGCTGTAACTGCTGTGATAGAACAAGTCTTTAAAGCTGAAGGAAAGCAAATTACTGTATGCAGAATGTGTCATTAGTGAGACATTTGCCAGGATTTTTTGAAACTTTTAAATCAATAAAGCAATGTCTACAGACTGTCTTCTCAGCACTAAATCTCAACTAATGGTGCACATAGAAGATGAACATACTGGTTAAAGTTACACCCAGCGGCACCTTGTAGTAAGGAGGGAAAGTTAGTGCACAGGATTATTTTATCTTTGTGGAATACCAAATATTTTGGTTAGACTGACAGCAGTTCAGAAATGCTTCTAGTACGTGTGAGAGCTACCAGAAACTATACCTTCCAAGAAAGGTCTGTAGACGTTGCAGGCCTAGATGGATGTCAGTTCAGTTTTTCCACCTCAAAATATAAATCCTAAAACACTAGGATACTCAATAACATTGTAGGAGGGCCAGCTCACCGGCAGTTAAGCTCAGCCACTGTCTGATGTTGTTTCATGATGGCCTCCAGAGGCACAGAAATTAGTCTCACACCAGGGCAAGTCTTAAAGTCTTGGTCAATAGAGATCAGGCTGAAGACCTGGAAGTCGATTGAAGAGAAAGCACAACAATTCAAGGAATGAACTCAGGGCAGTGCCTCACAACAGCAAGTGTAAGGCATGCAGAACAGATATGGCCGAGCCAGGTATGGAAATAAGATACATAACGAAAGTTGGTGATGGAATGCAAAGTCCAGAAAGTCATCAAAAGAAAGAAAAGAGTAGGCAAACATGGGAGACAGGAAAAGATGGACCAGGCAAGGAAGGAATACCGGTCAGCTAAGAAATGAGTTGCAATAGCAAAGAACAAGGTATCGTAGGCACTCTACAAGCTTCTGGAAAGTCAGTCAGTAGGGGGCAAAGAGAAACTAAATCCGGTTGCAAGGCAAAGACAGAAAGATCAATAAGATAGTCAGACACCAGTCATAAGGGATGCCATCAACAACCTGCTCACAAATCCACAGGACATCAAAGGCAGATGATGGAAGGAGTACTTCCAGCAGCTTCTGAATGAAAACGCCACAGAAGCTTTACTGCCCCAGACACAGCCTATGATGAGTGAAGAGGAGGAGTGCACCATAGAAGTAGTAAGACACTAAGGAAAATGAAATCAGGGAAAGCAGAAGGCTCTGATGAGGTCAAAGAAGATATGACAAAGATGCTAGGTGAGATAAAGAAGAAATGGCTCCTGAGGGTACTCATAGCAGTGTGGAGAGAAAGGAGTACCCTGGTTGAATGCAGAATAAGCACACTAGTGCCAGTGTTCAAGAACAAATGGGACATTCATAACTCTGGGCAGTACAGAGGTATCAAACTCCTGTCACACTGCATGAAATTTCTGCAGGGGGTGACTGATATATGAATACAGACTAGTAGAAAGTAAGATGGGAGATGAGCAGTTCAGGTTCAAATCAGGATACAGCACGAATGACCCAATGTTTGCAGTGAGACTGTTAGTTAAGAAGAAGCTAAAGATGAGGAAGAGTCCAACTGGGCATTCCTAGACTCTGAGAAAGCATACAACAAGGTCCCAAGAAAGCTGATTTGGGCAGTCCTGTGGTGGTTCGAAGTCCCAGAAATATTGACAGAATTAGTGCAGACAATGCATAAGGACCCAATTACTCAAATACAACTGTTTGGCCTCAAAGAAGGGTTCTCAGTGGGAGTGGGGATGCATCAAGGTTCAGCTCTGAGCTCATTGCTGTTCATATAGGTGATGGACTCATACCTCTCAACCTGGAAACATCAAAAATCTGGACAAGGCCCATGAAAAATAGGTACAAATCTGTACACTAATTAACGTAAAATGTGCATACATAATTACACAACTCTTCTGATGGAATTGTGGGATACCAACTTTCAAACGCAAACTGAAGAACATAACCAAAATATATCACCAGAGTCCCCCTGCAGCCATTCCAATGTCCCATTACCTGGCTATTTCACCCCATTTACCATAAACACTAATGTGTGCATACTGCTTTACTTCTACAATGATTATTTGGATTTTATTTGTTTACATTTTATAGCACAATGCACAAACACTAATAGATATCTGCTAAACAAAGCAATACTGTCTCAATGAAAATAGACTTGGCATTAAAACTTCTCTGCCCTTGAAACTCACATTCATTTAAACAGCATTGAAACCCACACCACATCCAAAGAAAATGCATCTGGCCAGTGGTGGATAAAGATTACCTTTGGGCTGTTTTCAAATCAGAGGCCCCTTGTACACAAAATGAGAAACATAAATGCGTTCTTTGATACATCTTCCTGACTTTATCAAATTATATTCCTTGTACGATACAGCACACTTGTTAGACTTAAGTTAGAGTGGATTTTAAATTTATTGTTTAAACATTTTTCCAGTAGGCAAAACAGCAAAATGCATGCACCAATAATGACAAAACTGCCCTATTCAGAAATAACCACAGTAGTGTAAGCTATAGGCATGTTGTACAGCTTCTTGCACTTATTTTCAATTGGGGGGAGCCAAAAACCAGGGACACATTTTAAACATTGCTTGTATAATTTTGGAAAGTTACTTGCATAAAATGTGTTACTACTGTGCATTTCACTGCCAAGTCTTGAACCCATAACCCTGTGCACTACAGTCAGAACAACATACCATTATACTAAATCAGCAGTTTCCTGAAAGACAAACTTAAATGGCTATTATTTAGTGAATTCAGTTCTCACTTATCACCATAGCTCTCAACCTCTCAGCACAAAAATACAGAACAAAACCAATAATGGGGGTATACAGCCTCATAATTGGGACACATACATTTCAAATACTGATCTTATAAACTAGAAAATTGCTAGAATAAAAGGTTTTGTTTTACCGCACACCCTGAAAACCAGCGCTTTAATGAGGAACAGAACAAAAATGTGAAGCATAAATTCAGAAGTGATGGTGGCTAGGGACTCTAGGCTCACACACGCACACACAGGTGATCACCAAGGTGCATTATTTTAGATAATAGGGATAGAAGGAAAAAGGACAGTTACCAACATCAGTACTTACAACTGATTCAAGCAAAGTAGGGTGTGCTGAATCCTAGCTTTCACAAATACAATTTTAAAGCAGACTACAGAGCATACAGACCAATGAAAAAAATAGCACTGCTATGTAAACGCTGCTAGTATAAACCAAAAATAACACCAGAAGTAGCCTATACTGTCACCATGGGATGAACCAGGAAAACCAGTTATACATAAAATATTACCATAGCACAAAATAGAGCCTTTAAACAGCACCAGCACAATCTAATGTGTAAAATGAATGCAGAAGCCTTTACTTCCCAGATGTTATAAGACTGCTTTTCCAGTAAGAGACTTCAAGGCAGGTTGGTTGTATCAAAGCCCAGCATGGCAAAGCAGTAGTATTCTCAGAAATGACATGTGTACAGCAGACCACAGAGAACACAGTCAATGAAAAGTTAGCACCACCATAATCACTAGTAATACAAACCTGAAATAACACCAGCAGAAGCTGTTACTTTCACCAAGAGGAATGAGGCACCACCAGTTTCAGATGGAAAAGCATCACAGTACAAAATGAAGCCTCTAAACCAGGACTAGCACACTCTATATATAAAAGTATGTACAAAGTGAACACAGAAGACTTTACTTCACAGATGTGGTACTGTTTTTCTCAATGAAATCCTGTATCAGAGTTCATAACAGGTTGGCCGTGAGAAAACTCCAAACAATAGAGCTCAATACTTTCTAGCATAGCACACTACTTCTCTGACTGCCGTTGTTACATGGGGTGAGTTGCATCTGAAGCTGTGACATATTAATTGCACTTCACAGCAATGTAGGGGAGACATACTATTTAAAAAATAAAATGCTTGTAATATACTTTTCTAACCTGAGCTATGATGTGAAAGGAGATACTGACTGTGCCTGTGATAACATAATGTGTTATATTTTATAGCAATGAAATATTAGCATATAGTGTTAAAACTCACACACACTCACTCTGCAATTAAAAATGCATTCGCCGACTTTAAATCCGTTCCGTAACAGCTTACTGGCATTAGTGCATTGCACTGCATTCACCTAGCTCTGCAATTAAATCTGTTCAGTAACAGCTTAATTCGGTACCTGCCATTCGTTAACAGTATAACTTTAATCCTCCATTCTGTTACTGTAACAGTGCGGCTTAGAAATCCACCAACTCTGCAGATAATTCATTAACCGGTCCAAGGCTTAAAAAGTACAGAAATCCTCCTGCATTTACGCGTGGCTTAGAAATCCTGTGTTCTGATATTCAAACAGATGCGCATCTTAATTCTGACAGGCTGACGTCATTGCACACTTGATGACGTCAGCTCCGAAAGCACAAAAATCTAAAAAAAATAGATTAAAAAATCGGAAATAATACGGTGCCACTCGGGAATCGTGGCACCCCATTACTGGGACCCCAAAACTCAGTAAAAAATGAGTAATTTGGGGCAGTTGAGAGGTCTGGATGGACTACATTAGCAAACAAGTTTAAGGGGACAAATCAACAAAGTAGTTATATACAGATGTGGCATTACAGGCAGACTCTGAACAAAAACTTCAGCAAAGGATAGGGGAATGGAATGCAAAACTGAAGGCACATGTGATGAAACTGAGTACAGATAAGACAGCTATAATGGCAGCAAATGGTGGAGTTTAGAAGAAGCAGAGAATTAAGATAGAAGAGGAAATAGTGGAACAGATTAACAGTTGCAAGTATCTGGAGGGGTGGTTGAGGAGAAGGGAAGTCTGAATGAGGAGGTCAAACCTAGAATCAGAAGAGCTGCAGCCAAATGGCACAGTGTGTCAGGTGTAGTATATGACAGAAGAATGGAAAAGCAGATGAAAAGTAAGGTGTACAGATGCGACCAGTAGTACTGTATGGTACGGAAACCTGGACAGTAAAGGCAGAGCACAGCTGGGGAAGCTAGAGATGATGGAGATGAAGTGCCTGAGACAAGTGGTAGGGTGCATGAAGAAACGAAGGCAGAAGAGTAGAAGCCAAAGTAGCTCCAACTGCAGAAAAGGTCAAACAGAACAGATTATGGTGGTTTGGGCACACTTGCAGAAAAACAGAAGACAATCTGGTGAAGAAGATATGGGACAGACAAAAAGAAGGCAAGTGGAAACAAGGGCGTCCAGCAAAAAGGAGGATGGATTGTGTGAGAGAAGACCTGTGACAGTCAGGCAATGAGTGTTGAAGAAGGCAGGAGAGTGGCACTGAACAGACAGATGGCAACAGTTGACATGACACCCTGACTCCATGTAGAAAATGGGAGTTGATGATGAGTACCAAGTTCCTTGGGGGGTGTCTGTGTTCTCAGTATGACTGTAGCTTTGAGGAAGACACTGCAGACTTACAAAAAGCTAATACTAAGTAGTTAAAGCCCTCATGGAAATCTGATATTGCTGCTAAGTGAACTTTGAGAAAAAGGAATAACTATGTCCAAAACTTTTGATATTCATATGTGAAGGGATCCATTCCTTTTGGTGCGACACAGATGGAACAGACCATCTGTCCTTGCCAGTCTCATGCATATTAGGTTTCTTTGAAGAAATAATTTTCATTACTCTGGAAGGTAAAAACAGGTTGTTGGTAACTAAGGAAGTGGCAAAGACAGTCAGTTAATGAAGAATATATATGTCCTTGGAAAACTTGCCTGATGGATGAGTCAACTGCATCCAGGATGGATATAACTGTAGTGGTTTCTTCAAATGCGAGCAAATTGAAAAAAATATATACTTTGAGGTCAGTGTGGAGCTATAAGAATGTATTTTAGACTTCAGCTGCTTGGCTTTATGGATGAACATCATTATTACAACAGCATAAAGGAAAACAAGAAGTTATGTACTCACCATAACGTTCAATGTATGTAGTCCATCTTACCTTACATTCTTACCCATGGGTTCGGAGCTGAACCTCGGCTCCGACATGGCCATACTCTAGCTTGAAGTCTTCAACTGGCTTGTGGCTAAGAGGTATCCCATAATGCAACAGGTATATTCCCCAGATCTTGTTTGCTGCAAGCTCACACACGTACACACTGAGAAGAAGAACAACCCCAACAGAAAGGACTACTGACACCAGGTCCTCCAGGAGGGGGAAGGAGGGAGGGTTAGTAAGAATGTAAAGCGAGATGGACTACATACATTGAACGTTATGGTGAGTACATAACTTCTTGATGTTATGTAGTCCAATCTTGCCTTCATTCCTACCCGTGGGACAGTGTCCCTAGCACCTTTTGATCTTGAGTGGCTCAGTGAAAAATACTCTTGAGCACTGTGGAACCAAGGGAAGATCTGCCTCTAGAGACCAGATCTAATTTGTAGTGACTAATAAAGGTATGCGGCAAAGCCCATGTTGCTGCAGCACAAATATCATCCATAGACATCCTAGCCTGAAATGCAGTTGATGTAGCCACAGATCGTGTAGAATGAGCCTTCACTTTAAAGGGTAATTCTCTGCCATTGGAAGCATAAACGAATGAGATACAATCGGAAATCCAGTGAGACAAGGTTACCTTAGAAACAGGAACCCCAAGTCTAGAGTCTGAAAATGAGACAAACATTTGATCTGACTTCCTGAAATCTTTTGTCCTATGTAAATAGAAACGCAATTGTCTATGAACATCTAGCTGATGAAACTTAAATTCTGCCCTACTGGAGAATTCAGGAAAAAACACAGGCAACTCAATGGATTGGCTGATATTGACAACAGAGGCAACCTTCGGAACAAAGGAAGGGTTGGTTCTTAAGGAGACCCTATCTTTGTGAAACACCAAATAAGGTGGCCTAATCGATAATGCTTGGTGTTCAGAGACCCACCTAGCTGAAGTTATGGTTACCAAGAATACTGTCTTCCATGACAAGAATTTAATGTTACACATAGCTGCGGGCTCAAAGGGAGTTGAGGTGAGCTTCTGTAGTGCAAAATTGAGGTCCCATGGCATCACTGGATCAAAGACTGGAGGTCGAAGTAACAATGTCCCTCTCAGAAAAGCCCTACAAAGCCTATGAGCCATAAGGTTGGGCTCATTTGCAACATGAAAGATAGAAATCACTGTCAATTGCACTTTAATGGTTGCGGCAGCTGACCCCTGATTGAACAGCTGAGAAAGAAATTCCAATATTGCCAAAATAGGTGCTGTATAAGGATCAATATGTCTCTCACAGGCCCAAATAGAAAATCTCTTCCACTTACTGGAATAAATCTTCCTGGTAGAAGGCTTGTAGGAAGATGATAGAATATGGACCACTTCCGGGGAAAAATCATGAAGCCTGACTAAGGAAGGAACTGGAGCAGCCAAACTGTCAACTTGAGGGTCTGGATGGAGGGATGGAACTGTCCTGACATGAGTCAGCAGATCTGGAGCTGGGTCCAGAATCCAGGGCTTGTCCATTAGATAGGGTTGAAGGAAGGGAAACCAAATCTGATGATGCCAGTGTGGGGCAATGAGGATCATTTTGCTTCCCAAAGACTGTGCTTTCTGAATGACCTTTGATATCAGAGGTAACGGTGGAAAGGTGTAGAGAAGACTGGAGGGCCAATCGTGAGCCAGAGCGTCCCTGGGTGTCTCCCCTTCTGGGGGGATAAGGGTGAAATAGCTGCTGCATTTGGCATTGAGGGGGCTGGCAAATAGATCGCAGCAAGGCTGACCCCATATGTGGAATATCTCTTCCGCAACATAATTGCTCAGGGACCACTCGTGAGGCATTAGGATAGCTCTGCTCAGCCTGTCAGCAATCAAGTTGGACTTCCCCGGTATATGCATTGCAACTAGAAAGCGTTGAAAAGATACTGCCCACTGCCAAACACGAAGTGCCTCTCTGCAAAGGGGGTATGATTTGGTTCCTCCCTGTTTGCTCAGGTACCATACCACTGACATGTTGTCTGAGTGGATTGCAATTGTCCCTAGAGGGAGAACGCTCTGAAGTGCTTGCAATGCTAATAGCACTGCTCTCATCTCCAAGACATTGATATGCAAATGGGTCTCGTGATCCTACCACGTGCCATGGACAGTCATACCAAGATAATGCCCCCCACCCGATCTGGGAGGCATCCGTGGTCACCATAGCAACTGGAGGAGATGGGACAAAAGGCTTGCCCACATTGAGATTGCTGGCCTGAAGCCACCAGCGTAGCTCTCGCTTGCATGTGTCCATAATCAGAATAGAATGGGAGAGAGGAAGATGCTGTAGTGACCATTGGGCGAAAAGCCGCCACTGTAGAACCCTCATATGTAGTCTGGCAAGGGGAACAAACATGATCGTGGCAGCCATGGTCCCTAACAACTTGAGGACCACGTTTGCTTTGACCTTCCTCAATGGTAGTAAGGCTTAGACCTGCTGTTGCAGAGCCTGAATTCTCTCTTCTGGTAAGAAAACCCTCATGAGCACCGTATCTAGTTCGGCGCTGATAAAAGTGACATGCTGTGAGGGCAACAAGGCAGATTTTTCCCAATTTAGAGTAATCCCTAACCTTTGGCACAGTGTAATGGCGGCGTCCCTGGTCTGTAACAGTAGATGCCTGGTGGTGGCAGAAAGGAGCTAGTTGTCCAGGTACGGAAACACTTGGAATCCCTGATGTCTCAAGTGAGCCATTACCACTGCCATGCTTTTGGTGAACACCCTGGGGGCTGTAGTGAGACCAAAGGGCAGAGCGCAAAACTGAAAATGACTGGCTCCCAGCCAGAAGCATAGATGACTTCTCGATGCCCTGTCCATCTTGATATGGTACTAAGCATCTTTGAGGTCGATGGAGCACATCCACACATCTTTCCCTAACAGAGGGATTATTGACTGCAAGGTGACCATGTGGAACTTGGACTTCTGTACATGAAGGTTCAATTGGCTGAGATCCAAAATGGGTCTCAGATCCCCTGTTCTTTTCGGCACCAAAAAGAATCTGGAGTAAGTCCCTAATCTTACTTGGTCTGCGGGGACAGGCTGGATGGCTCCCTTTGAAAGCAACTTTTTTATTTCTGAAGTTGCGGAATCCATGTGACTGGGTGGAATGTCTGGGATTCTCTTGGTTGGCAGGGGAGGAGAAGAGAAGGGAATATGATAACCTCCAGAAATTATCTTTAATATCCACTCATCCTGGGTGACGTCTTGCCAGGCTTCTGGGTATAAAGAAATGTGACTCCCAACCAGCTCCAGAGACGCACAGTCAGGCCTCCCTTCAGGAGCACTGGTAGGGAAAACCACAAAAGGAATCACGGTCCCCCTGGTTACGTGAGCCTCCTCTGCCTCTAGACTGGCATCTACCTGAAGTTCCACTCCCTCCCCTGCCTCCGGAGGAGGAATCACTTTGTGCGCCCTGAAAAAAACTTCTGCGACTTTCTGAACCACATTTTCCCACCCTTCTGACCCTTGGGTTAAGGTCTAGAAGGCATGGAAAAATGGACTCCCACTGCAGACAGGGTTTTTCCTTCTTGTTCACACCTAGTGAGAGTGTCCTTCACCTTGGTTCCGAACAACAATGAACCATCAAAGGGGGCGTTGGTGAACGTAGACTTGAAGGCCTCCACGAAATTGCACAGGCGCATCCAGGAGTGTCTCCTAAAAGAGACTCTGGAACCCACTGCCCTACTTCGCTCTGTCGGCTGCGTATGAGATCAGCCTCATGGAGGAGTTGGTAAGGGAATTTAGAGTAGACATCTGTGCACTGACCTTCTGTGCTACGGCATCAGAAATGTTACCCTGTAGAGAATATCTTAGCTCTTTTAGGAGAGGTCTCTGGAGCCTTGTAAAATGCATCAAGTAGTTCAGCGACCGCAGTGTAAAGGCCGCTGAGGTAAACACATGCTTCCCATACCTGTCCATAGCCTGAGACTCCTTGTTAGGCAGATGGATGGTAGATGAAATTTCAGCAAGTTCCTTCTTGGTGGTCGCTGCCACCACCATGGCATCTACAGGAACATCTTTAGCTAGATATTCCTTGTCAGAGGGGGCAGACAAAAACTTATTGGGTCTCCTAGGGACCGGTTCCACAGTGTCAGGAGTTTCCCACACCTTTCGACAGACACGATCTAGTAGCTCATCAAAAGGGGGAGAAACCCAAGAGGCAGAGGGTTGAGACCCAAAAGCCTTCAGGAACGACTCCTCATCAGAAAGGGATTTGGAGTGCCAGCCGCCTCTCTGCATCTCCAGGATATCTGAAAAAGAGATATCTTCAGAAGACGACTTGGGGGACCCCTCTGACTCCTCGAGGTCAGTGTCCAATTTGAGAGACTCATCTGGGGAGTCAAGGTGTTTCCTCTTACACAATCTCTTTCTGGCAGGCTCCTCAGGCAAAAACTCTGGGGAGACGTCAGAAAGTTGGGGACCACTCATGGAGGTATCCTGAGACTTAGGGTCTCCACTGCCCATGGATACAGCGTGATCCGAAACTGACACCAGTGCTGGAGGGGGCAGAGTATCAGTGCCATAGGATACAGCTGACGACCTGGCCAACACGCTCCTCATAACTTCGAAGGCTGATCCCCCTGGCTCCGAAGCAGATGTTGGGTCTAAGCTCACCTGAGTTGAAGCACCGAGAGGAAGGCTTGGAACCGATGAAGATCGATCTGATCCCTCCCCCTCGGGTCTGACCAGAGAACCATGGACCCTCGACCCCGTGGATGGAACAGACGGGGTCAGAGTGGAAATTGGAACCGAGAGGCCAGGCGAGGCTACTGGAACCGACCTAACGGCACCCGACGCAATCAACAACTCTGGCTCCGAAGTCCAAGAAAGTCTCGGAGGAGGAACAACAAAGGATGAAGAGGCCATAGGCTCCGGAGCCGACTGGGTCAGAGCCGAAATCAAATTGGCCAACACCAATGACTGAAGCAGTTTATTCACCACCCTATCAACGTCCTCATTGGAAAGGGTCCTGGAAGACCTGGAGGATAATGTAGGAGATCTGGATCTCCCTACAGAAGGGCACTTGCATGAAGGAGAAACTGGTCGAATAACTGAAGACCGGCTCCGAAACAAAATATCCGTGACCGGCTCTGAAAGGCTGGGAGCCGATACGGACTTAGTCAAGAGACTACCTTCTGTCAGCACCGAGGGCAATGGAACCGAAGAAGGAGAAGCTGTTCTAGCAACTTTCTCTGGCGGCTCCGAAGAAACAGATGGAGCCAGACTGCTCTTCTTAGAAGTCTTTTTGTCCTTTTTAGCTGGAAAGGATAATGCACTGGAAGACTTAGCCAAGTCTTCCTCGAAGGAGTGTTTAAGCAGTCCTTTCAAAATTAGCTTGTTCTTCCTCTCCTGTAGCACACAGGGACTGAAGGAATGACAAAACAAGCAGGACTCTTGGAGGTGAATAGCCCCCAAGCAGTACACGCACACAGAGTGCCCATCAGTTAAAGACATCTTATTGTTGCATTCAACACACTTTTTAAAGCCCAAAGGCCTGTGTTCCTTAGAATCCTTGGACATGCTGAAAGGAACACAGCAACAAGTACACACACTAGACCCAACTAACCCCGCGCAAGAAACAGAACCTTTAACTAAAATGGCCTAGAAACCGGCAGGAAAAACAACAGGGAGGACTAGGTCCTCTAACTGGGCCTAGCCCATGGGGAAAGGAAACGAACGGGATACCAAAACGGCCGACAAGGCCACAAAAAACAGAAAGAGAAACAAACAAAGGCAGTAAAACACCACTACCACATACACACACAGAGCTATGAAAATAGCTTTTATTTAGCAGCAACAAGTCAACAGCTTATAAAAATTTTATAAACAATATACTTAGCCACGGCCAAAAGTGAGACCATGTCTGAGCTTAACGAGTGGCAAACGAGATTTGGGGAATAGACCTGTTGCATGATGGGATACCTCTTAGCTACGAGCCAACTGAAGACTTCGAGCTAGAGTATGGCCAAGTCGGAGCCAGGGTTCGGTTCTGAACCCACAGGTAGGAATGAAGGTGAGATTAGACTACATAACATCAGGGTATTATTTATGCACCACAGTATTCCTGGAGTGTTTCCCTGGTACACGGTTGAGGGGAAAAAAGTTACTGCATCCTCTGTTGGCTGGGAAAGCATGAAGGTTGCAGCAGGACTTGCCCTAGTTTCAGACCAATTTCTGTGCCTCTGGAGGCCATCATGAAACATCAAACAGTGGCTGAGCTTAACTGTAGGTGAGCTAGCCTTCCCACAATGTGACAGAGTACCAACAAGTTTGTTTAAATAGGTCATTCCAATACTCTCATGCCTTCTTGACAAAAAGGATAAGGGGGGTCGCTTGCTGGTTGCAACAATAAATCACAATCAATGTGCTAGTGGCTAGAAACCCCACCCTCAGGTAGGGAATCCTGGAAGACCTATCAGCCTTACAAACCTCATCTGCAAAGCCCTAGAACAATAACTGACCTCGAACTGTGATATCAAGAACCCCGAAAGGCTTGACCCTCAATATGTTGGCATTGTGAAGGGTAGATCCTGTCCATTTAATGTAATAAACTTCCTCAAAATGGTTATGGAGGCTATGCAGTTCAAGCTATGTATCTTCCCCATGTAGGGATCATACAAAAGCTAAATGCTTTTAAAATGACCCATATCTGGTATGATGGACAGCAAATTGGCTGAAAGACAGAAACCACACAGTGGAAGTTGTAGGTGCTTTACCAGAAAGTAAGAAAGTGACCAGAAGTGTCTCTTGGGGCTTAGTGATGGGACCGCTCTTTTTGGTGTTTACTTCTCAGATCTTCAAGCAGACATCCAAGACCTCTGGCTAATAAAGTTTGCAGATGACTGCAAAAAAGAAGTTATGTCTTACCATAGCGTTCCATCTGTGTTGTTCATCTTCCCCAATCCTTGACGGTGGGTTCGGTTCTAAATCCTCAGAACTGACACGGCTGTTATTTTCCAGCTCACTCTCTCCAAACTCTCAAACCTGGATCTACACATAATGCTCCTCACAGAGATTACCTCAGATCGAGTTTGCCAGGTGGCAGAAAATAGCCAAACTTTTAGAGTATGAGAAAAAAATACATACATACATATATACACATATACACAGAGATATATACAAAGACGATGAGGCCATCTATAGATTCCTTATGAGAAAAAACTGATTAGAATCAGTGAGGTCTAGTAACAACAATTTTTTTTCTGGGTGGGGGATGGTGGGAGGGTATGTCAAGGATTGGTGAAGATGAACAAAACAGACGGAACGTTATGGTGACACACAACTTCTTTACCTGATGTTAATCTTCACATAATCCTTGACGGTGGGACAGAAAACCCAGCAACTTATGTACCTTGGGAGGTCTCATGGAAGAATATTCCGAAGCACCATACAGCCAAAGGATGCTCGACCCCTCGAGATTTAGTCTAATGTGTAATGAAGGTATGAGGAGAGGAACAATTAGCTGCCGCACAAATGTCATCTAGAGAGGCTCTTGCATGAAAAACTGCTGATGTGGCAATAGCCCACATAGAATGAGCTTTAACAGTTTTGTGAAGTTGAAGACCTTGAGATTGGTAGGTGAAAGAAATAGTCTCTCAATCATTTAGCCATGGTAACTTTTGAGACTGCACAACCCATGCAGAGGCGGCCACAAATAAACTGGTCAGATTTACGGGATTCCATAGTTATGTGGAGATAAAAACACAACTGTCTATGAACAGCTATCAAATGCAGAAGCTATTCACCTTGATTGGTAAAATTAGGGAAAAAGGTCGGTAAATGTATGGACTGGTTGATATTGGATTCAGTAACCACTTTTGGAAGAAGGGATGGATTTGTTCTTAACTGAACTCTGTTGAAAAATCAAATAGGGAGATTTGCATGATGGAGCTTGTAACTCAGAGACTCTCCTTGTGGAGGAGGTGGCTACTAGAAACAGAGTCTTCCAAGACAAAAATTTTAATTGACAAGACTCAGCTGGTTCAAAGGGGCTTTGACTTAACTCTTGTAGAACTGTAGTCAAATCCCATGGAAGAACCAGATATTTAAATGGGGGTCTGAGTAAAGACAATCCTTTCAGGAAGGCTTTGGAATTTGGAAAGCTTGGGATATTACTGAAGCGTTATTGTGACCAGTATGAAAATTAGAGATTGCAGCCAACTGAACTTCTATAGTGGAAGCAGACGAACCAGACTCAAAGAGAGTATTCAAGAAGTCTAATATGGATTCAATAGGTGTATTGAAGGGATCAACTCCCTTATTTAAAGCCCATATGGTAAATATTTTCCATTTGCTCAAGTAAAGTTTTGTAGTTGTAGGTTTGTGATGTGCAATAACAATACGTTGGACTGGTGAGGACAGAGGAGCTTGCCTGGCAATCATAGGAATTGGAGGAACCACACTGTCAGTTTTTGAAGTGCTGCAAGTTTGGGTGAACCATGCCTTCTGGGTGAGTTAGCAGAACTGGAGTCGGAACCAGAGTCCATGGTTCCTGAAGCCGACGAGGCCAAAGGAAGGGGAACCAGACTTGTCGAAGCCAGAATGCGGCAATGAGAATTATGGTATTCTTTGTCATTTTTGCTTTCTGCAGAAACTGAGAGATTAACGGAATCGGTGGAAAGGCATACAATAGGCCAATTGTGTAGAAGAGCGTCCCTGGGTGACTCCCCCAGTGGAGGGATTAGGGCAAAGTAACTTCTGCATTTGTTGTTAGGTGAGAAGCAAAGAGTTCATAGCAAGGTTGGCCCAATCGACAGAAAATCTTGTCTGCCACTACTGGGTTCAGGGACCATTCGTGAAGCACGAGAATAGTGCTCAATTTGTTTCTATCACATTTGATGTTCCTGGACTGTGCATTGCTATGAGAAAGCGGTTGGAAGAATTCACCCATTTCCACACTCTTGAGTGCCTCTTGACATAGTGGCTATGACTTGGTTCCCCCTTGTTTGTTGATGTACTAGACTCCTGCCATGTTGTCTGAATAGCCACTGTTCCTACAGGAAGGGAATCCTGGAATGCTTGCAATGCTAATAGCACTGCCCTCATCTCTAGAACACTGATGTGCAGGTTGGCCTCCAGTTGGGACCATGTGCCTTGAACAGTCTTCCCTAGATAATGCCCAACCCACACTCTATCTGGGAAGCATCCATGTTCACTATGGCTTGGGGTTGAGGTAGAGTGAAGAGCCAGCCCAGGAGAATCTGATCTGAATGAAGCCACCATTTGAGATCCTCCTTGCAGAGATTTCTTACAAGAATTTGGTAAGACATTGGTTGATGAGCTAGAGACCACTGCATTGCTAGTAACCACTGTAGTATTCGCATGTGGAATCTCGCAAGGGAAACCAGAGTGACTGTGGTAGCCAGTGAACCCAAGGTCTGAAGAATTAATCTTGGTGGGACTCTGTCATTCTACATAATCTGTCTCACCAGAGCCCTGATACTTAGAAGTCCTTCTGGAGGGAGAGAAGCTATTCCTGAGACAGTGTTCAGTTGTGCCCCTATGAAATCCAGACGTTGTGTGGGTTGCAGCTGGGATTTCCTGAGATTTATTGAAATACCTAGAGATATGCAAACAGACATGGTATAGTCTCTTGCTCTTTCCAAGTGATGCCTGGTGGTAGCAGTGAGGAGCCAGTTGTCGAGATATTGGAATACTCGAAAACCTTGAAGTCTGAGATGAGCTGAACCAACTACTGTCATGCATTTGGTAAACACCCTGGGGGGCTGTGGTGAGTCCAAAGGGCAGTGCTCTGGATTGGAAATGACTGGCCCCTAGCCGTAAGCGTATAAACCTCCTGGAGCTGTTCTCCATCTTTATGTGGCAATAAGCATCCTTGAGGTCTATTGAGCACATCCAGTCACCTTTTTCCAAGAAAGAAGTATGTTTGTACCGAGACCATCCGGAATTTGGTTTGATGGACAGACTTGCTGAATCGGCTGGGATCCAAAAATTGGTCTCCAGTCCCATTGTTTTGGGCACTAAAAAGAATCTTAAGTAAACCCCGGATCCTATCTGGTCTAGTGGGAATTTCTGGATGACTCTTTCATCTAACAGCTTTTGGATTTCTAAAGCTGCTGCTTCCCTTTGATTGGATGGAACATCTGGGAGTTTTTTCTGAGGTTTGGGGTTCACAAACAAGGGGATGTGGTAGCCTCTGGATAGAATTCTGAGCACCTATTTGTCCAAGGTTATTAACTGCCAGGCAGGTACGTGCAGGGATAATTGCCACCCGACTGCCTCCAGAGGAAGATAATCGGGCACCCCTTCATGGATGCCAATAGGAACTACCAGAGAAAGATTCGGCCGTCTTCTACTGTTTCCCCCTATGACCCAGGAATAATCTTTACCACGCGAGTCACAGAAAGGCCCTTTGGATTTCTTGAACCATAGTCTCCCACTCCTCTGATTTAGGGGTGCTGAGGAGTAGAGAAACATATGCCCATGGCAGATAGGGTCTTGCCATCTTGTTCACTTCTGGTCAGAGTTTAACTTTTGGGGCAAAAAGAGTAGATCTGTCAAAAGGTGCACTGACGAATGACGCTTTGAATGGCTCCGCGAAGTCACATAAGCGTATCCAGGAATGCCGTCTGATGGCTATGCCTGAACCCACTGCTCTGGATGTCCCTTCAGCTGCATGTGCTATGAGCCTCAGGGATGAACTGGAAATGGATTCAAGGGTTGCAAGCTGGGAGGAGACTTTATCCTGAACCTCCACAGCAACTGCTCCTGCCAGAGCGTTAGAAAGTTCCTTAATCAAGTCTCTCTGAAACCTGGTAAAATGTGCCATGTAGTTCAATGACCTTAATGCAAAGGTCACTGAAGCATAAACATGCTTCCCGAATCAATCCAAGATCTTAGACTCCTTGTTAGGAGCATGGATAATTTGACTCCCTTCTGTGAGTTCTTTTTTGGTGGCTGCTGCTACAACCATGGCATCAACAGAGATTCCTTTGGACCAATGTGGTTCTTCCTTTGGTGCAGACAAAAATACAGTCAAGCCTTTTGGGAATAGGCTCTATGGTGTCGGGTATCTTCCAAGCCCACTGAGCTATCAGTTTTACAAGTTTATCAGTGGGAGGAGAAATCCAAGAAGTGGAGGGTTGGGTGCGAAAAGCCTCCAGGTATACGGACTCCTCTGTTTAAGGTTGTGTGGACGACCAATCACCCCTCTATTTCAGTATTTCAAGGATGTCCCCAAAGGAAACATCTTCAGGTGGCGACTTTGGGGAACCTTCGCCTTCATCGAAGTCAGTATCATTGGTGTAAGACTCCTCTGGGGAGTCGAGGTGCTTCCTCTTGCACTTCCTCTTCGCAGGGACTTCTTCGGGGGGGAGTTCCAGAGAAGTATCCAGAGAGGTAAGCACCACCAGGATGGGAGTTACCTGTGGCTTTTGCATCCTGTGTCCAGGGGATGAGGTCAATGGCAGCTCCAGCCTAGAGGAAAGGGAATATATTTGCCCCGACAGGGAAAGCAACGACTGAGAATCCCCAAGGGATAGTGCCTTCTCCATGATAATGAAGGCAGATCCCCGTAGAGGGAAGGCAGCCCGGTACCAAAAAGGTCTGCTTCAGAACCGGGGTCACACCCCGCACCGAGGAGCCCGCCTCTGCACCTGGAGCCTGAGTCCGAACTACAAGGGCCAATGCTCCGGGAGGCATAGAAGGGTCAGACGGTGCCAAAAAGGTATCATGCATCCCAGAACAGACCGCTGAGTCCTGACTGCGGGAGTCCCCCGGTGCAGAAGATCTGGAAAAACTCAAGGCTGTTGTCGGAACCAACTCAGTCGGAGCCGGAGCTGTCGGAACAGAGGACTCCAAGGGCTCAGGTAGAGTTGGAGGAGGAGTGTAAACTAGGGTTAGAATGAGCAGTTTTGATGCCGGCTAGGCTCTGAACCAAAGTTAATCTTCTTGCCACTAGGAGCTGGTCCACTAACCTCATAATGTTCTGTTTCGATAAGCTTTTAGTAGACCTCACCGAAACAGTGTAAGGATATCTGGGCAGTCTTCCATGAATGGGGTGCCCCTAAAAGGGTCCAATGAAGGAGAATACAGTGTTCTCGGTACACTAGGTAATTCTGAAGTCCAAGGTACTGACAGCTCAGACGGAGGCGAAGCCGGAGCATCAGCATGTTGCAGTGTCTTGCTAGGTACCGACAATTCTCCTGGTGCTGAAGAAGTTTTAGTCAGAGTTTTAGTCAGTCAGTTTTAGAAATTTTTCTCATTGGTTCCGAGGAGCTCAGAACCGAAGCCCTCTTTTGTGAACTGAGGGAAGAAGTCCCTGCTTCCACAGTTCTCTTTTAATACAGAAATGGCCTCATCGAAATTTAATAGGCCTTTCAACAAAAGCTTATTTTTCCTTTACATTAAGGTGCGGGAGGAAAAAACATGACAAACAGCACAATTCTCTTGTAAACAAATTATGCCCAAGCAATACACACACAAGGTATGGCCATCTGAATTGGGCATTTTTCCTTCACACTTGTAACATCTTTTGAAACCTGAAGAGCTCTTAGGTTTCATGGGAGAGACATATTCAAAAGAGAAAGTGTTTTTTTTTTAAAGAGAGAAAAATACCAACAAAGCTAACAGGGATACCCAAAGGGTAAAGAGAAGAAGTTACCAACAATGGTAAACAGAAGAAAATACCTCACTGTAAAAAAAAAAAAAAAAAAAAAAAAAAAAAGAACAGTAAGAGGAGTGGGTAGCTTAAAGAAAGATATAAAAGTTTTATAAAATAGTTTTATAACTCACAAAATTCGCCAAGGCTCGGGAGATAATGAAAGCACATCTGGTCTGAGACGCAGCAAACAAGATCTGAGGTAATCTCTGTGAGGAGCATTATGGGTAAACCCAGGCTCGAGAGTTTGGAAAGCATGAGCTGGAAAATAATGGCAGAGTCGGTTCCGAAGATTCGGAACCAAACCTACTATCAAGGATTAGGTGAAGATTAACATCATCAGATCTGGGAGTTATCTTTCAAGTTATCCAAACCCTTCAGAATGAACTATCCCTAGTAAACTTTTGGTGTACTAAATATATGCTCAAATCAAACGCAATTAAGTGCTGTTATCATTACTTCTGGTAGACAACCATTTCCCCTCATTATACAATGCACACAACACACCACTGCAAAATGAAAATGTAGTCAGGGACATAAGCACTTGGGTTGATGGCTCCCTCTCTTTTGACCATCATGTGACAATGAATGTCAGGAAATAGTAGTTATGTACAATGTTACCATAACGGTAGATGTCCTTCCCTTCACTGCTGCAGTATTCTTAACAGACGGGATTCCCTAACGTGGAAACCCAAATGTCTGGCCAGTCTACCCAAGACTATTTGTTGCTTTTAAATGGTACGCCGAACATCACCCAAATGCTCCCTGCGTAGCATAGAGCATAAAGGCGACATTCAGGCTTACCATAAATAGATCTGAATGCCCCAGAAGGAACACACTCTAAAAAACACAAGAGGTAACTTGTACATCCAGGAAGGCAAAACACTAGGGGGATGGAAGGAGGGAGCAAATACTGCAGCAATGATTAAATAGATAGCCATAGCTGAACCATATCTATAAAACCAGAAGGATCTTTCCCCCTGCAATCAAAACGTTGTTAGAGTTACCCTGAGAATTAGAGGTTCCTTGCAGATTACTGCTTTGTTTCCTCTGTGCTCCATATCTAAATGACACTCTGAATTGGCTCATCTGCATCCTGTAAAGAGCACTGAGGCTGCAGAAACTCATTGGTGCATTTTCCCCATTCTGTATTTTCCAGCTCTGTTATGAAAAATGCATGGGTCATAGAAGGGATAATTCATTAAGGGTACCCAACGTCTGCAGAAAAATCTCTCAGCTGACAGCATGTGTGATGCTGGATCCTTTAATTTAGGCTGAGCCTTCAGTGGCACTGAACACCACACACATCTCAAGGTTCATATTTTGGAAGCATCTGATGACTGGAACAAGTTTTCCTTTAAAAAGGTCCATTCTACAGCTGTCCTAGTGAATGGTACATTTCATCAATAAGACTGAAAATCTACCATGTACAGTAGCTTAGTATCCACAGGGATAATGTGGAGGACAAAAAACACACCTCTCAATTGTTCAACTCCGGGGACTTTTTGCCAGGTGGATGGACTGCAGTCCTCTGGTGAGTTGAGCTTTCGGCTTTCTTGAGGGCAGCTGCAAAATCACTGTCTGGCTTGGGTGCCTCTGACCAGAAAAATCCACTCTCTAGGAGGTCTCATGATACAGCTGGGGACATTTCCCAAAGATATTTGTGTGGTAACCTTGAGAATGTCTACTAAAGAAAGGCTACCAGTACTGCTGGACAGAAGGAAAGGCTTTTGCAGTGTTCTCTCTGGACAGGGCATGGGTTTAATGGGTCCTTCATCTCTCTGCCTCATCATTTACACAAATTTCTCAAACTTAGGGATGCTCAGGAGTCTGCAGAATCTTCAGCCATGGGGAAATGTAGGAGAGTCCAGGGGCCAGATTCCAAAAGAGATGCTCTCAGTTTAAGTTTGCCCCGATTCTGAAAGACTTGGTCTCAGTGCAAGTGGCTCACTTTGGTTGTGAGGTCCATCTATAAATAGGTTTACACTGGAGGCAGATTCCAAAAGACCTGCTCTCAGTGTAAGTGGTCACTTATGCTGAGAGAAAACCTTTTTCAATAGTGCCTTAGGTGCTTCCTCCTACATTATGCTTTCCTCTCAACTTTCAAAAGGGGGGGGGGGGCAGAACAGAAGGAAAACATCCTTGTTTGAGCTCCAAAGTAGTGGAAGGAGGCTGATAAGGGGCTTCGGGTTTTTTTTCCACAGTCTGATAAGCGTTAGGGTTGAGGACTAGTGAAAAACCCTCTATGAAAGTACTTTGTGCTAGTATTAACGCCCAGAGACATGTACTGTGGGGATAAGCATACCAGTATGATCACTGGCATTTGCACCATCCCAGGCGCAATCATTGAGGCCAAAAAAATTTCTGGCACAGGTAACCATGGCATTGAAAACAGCAGCGCTAAGGAAGCAATCTGATACAGCTACTAACACTGACATATGGAAGGAGTCAGGTAAAGTATCTCTTTAGCCCTCAACAGTGGCACTGGTTGCGTCTCACAATCTAAATTAAGAATGATAGGAAAGGGGTGTAACTGCTGATGTAGCAGGTTTTACAGCAATTAGCAGAGATACTTCTCTTTCTACCATCAGACTGAGCTTCTGACATCTATAGAATAAGTTAAGAAGATTCAGTTTCAACAACTTTAATTGCTACTGTTTTTTTTTTTTTTAATTGACTCTTCCATTCTACTTACGTTGGACTCAAATTAGAGTGAAAGAAGCAGTTTTGGGCTTACAGTGCCTGTGTACTTTCAGCATTTTGGGTATGGGTGTCCACTGCCATTAACAGCATTAACAACAAGGTGGATGATGCCTACTCTCAATGGCTCTAGATACAGTTCTCTAAAAGGTTTCGAGGTAGGTTGTTAGTACAATTCTTTAAAAGGTAAATATGTTAAAATGACGGCAAATTTAGTACACTGTTCGGTATTATGTCCTTCACCCAAATAATGGACAATGGTTGTGACTGTCATTAACACCTACTTATCAAAATTAAATCAGCAAAAAGCAGTAAACAGTGCATGCAAATGCCACACTCCTAACCCCAAAAGTCAAACTTGCACCACAGCAACCACATAAGACCATGCATTCAAAGAACACAGTTTTCTCATCATCTTTCTACTTTAAATGGATTCAACTTGAAAAGCATTGAAGAATAAAGCATATACATAGTAGCAGCCTTCATTATTTACAGGTATAAGTTTAAATAACAATAAAGATGGCACAAAATACTTTAATAATACAAGATCATGGAAAGAGTGAAAGATAATAAAAGAGCTTACTATGATATGGTAATAAGGGCTAAAAGTGGACATGAAAGATGGAATGGGGTAATGGAAACCTTATTCTTTTTGATGGGTGTCATGGGATCTTTTACATCCACCTAAACTACCATTACCTCAGACAGATGGGACCTCAATTTAATATCTCACCGGAATATAATCCATAGCATTCTGATCTTCCAGCAAAACAAAGAGAAAGAGATCAATAAGATAGACACTCATAACAAGGGATGACATCAACAACCTGCTCACCAATACACAGAACAGTATTCAAGAACAAAGGGGACATTCCCTGTCACACTGCATGAAATTTCTGCAGGGGGTGACTGATATAGGTTCAAATCAGGATACAGCACAAATGAATGTCCTTTGCAGGACACAGAGAGTAAGAAGAAGAAGCTAAATGAGAAAGAGTCCACAAGGGGCATTCCTAGACTCTGAGAAAGCATACAACAAGGTCCAGAAACATTGACAGAATTAGTGCAGACTATGCATAAGGACCCAATTACTCAAATACAAACTCTGTTTGGCTTCACAGAAGAGTTCTCAGTGGGAGTGGGGATGCATCAAGGTTCAGCTCTGAGCTCATGCAGAAAAACAGAAGACAATCTGGTGAAGAAGATATGAGACAGAAAAAAAAGAAGGCAACAGGAAACACTGAGTGTGAGAGAAGCAGGAGAGAGTGGGCTGAACAGACAGAGACAGCAACAGTTGACAGACACCCCAACTCCATGTAGAAAATGGGAGTCTATGATGAGTACCATCTGATATTGCTGCTATGACTCTGAAGAAAAAGGAAGTGGCAAAGACAGTTAAAAGTGAAGAAATAACATATGGTCCTTGAAAACCTGCCTGATGGATGAGTTAACTGCATCCAGGATGGATTATATACTTTGAGGTCAGTGTGGAGCTACAGGAATGGATTTTAGACTTCAGCTGCTTGGCTTTATGGATGAACATCATTATTACAAGAGCATAAAGGAAAACAGGGTATTATTTATGCACCAAAGTATTCGTTACTGCATCCTAGTTTCAGACCAATTTCTGTGTTTCTGGGGGCCATCATAAAACATCAAACAGTGGCTGAACTAATCAATGTGTTAGTGGCTAGAAACCCCACCGACCTCAAACTGTGACATCAAGAACCCTGATAGACTTGACCCTCAACATATTGATTTATTGTAATAAACTTCCTCAAAATGGTTATGGATATCTGGTAAGATGGACAGCAAATTGGCTGAGAAAGTGATCAGAAGCATCTCTCAGACATCCAAGACCTGAATCCTCAGGACCGACTCAGCCATTATTTTCCAGCTCACTCTCCAAGCTCTTGAGCCTGGGTCTACACATAATGCTCCTCAGAGATTACCTCAGATTGAATATATATATATATATATATATATATATATATATATATACATACATATATACATATATACATATATACACACACACACACACATGAACAACACAGATGGAACATTATGGTAAGACACAACCTCTTTATCTGATGATGTTAATCTTAATGAAGGTATGATGAGAGGAACAAGTAGCTGCCACACAAATGTCATCTAGAGAGGCTCTTGCATGAAAATAGAATGAGCTTTAACAGTTTTGTGAAGTTGAAGACCTTGAGATTGGTAGGTGAAAGAAATACAGTCTCTCAACCATTTAAACAAGGCAGAAGAGATGCACAACCCAGGCAGAGGCAGCCACAAATAATTGGTCAGATATATGGGATTCTATAGTTCTGTGGAGATAAAAACGCAACTGTCAATGAACATCTAATCAAATGCAGAAGCTGTTCACCTTGATTGGTAAAATTAGGGGGAAAAGGTTGGTAAATGTATGGACTGGTTGATATTGGATTCAGTAAACACTTTTGGAAGAAAGGATGGATTTGTTCTTAACTGAACTCTGTATGAAAAAATCAAACAGAGAAATTTGCATGATAGAGCCTGTAAGTCAGAGACTCTCCTTGCGGAGGTGATGGCTACTACAAACAGAGTCTTCCAAGACAAATATTTGACTTAACTCTTGTAGAACTGTAGTCAAATCCATGGAAGAACCAGATCTTTAAAAGGGGGTCTGATTATTAAAATTATAGATGCAGCCAACTGAACTTTTATAGTGGAAGCAGAGGAACCAGACTCAAAGAGAGTATTCAAGTCTAATATGGATTCAATAAGGACATTGAAGGGATCAACTCCCTTATTTAAAGCCCATATTGTAAATCTTCCCCATTTGCTCAAGTGAAGTTTTCTAGCTGTTGGTTTTGATGTGCAATAACAATACATTGGACTGGTGAGGACAGAGGAGCTTGCCTGGCAATCATGGGAATTGGAGGAACCACACTGTCAGTTTGAAGTGCTGCAAGTTTGTGTGAACCATGCCTTCTGGGTGAGGTAGCAGGTCTGGAGTCAGATATAGAGTCCATGGTTCCTGAAGCAGAGGAGGCCAAAGGAAGGGGAACCAGGCTTGTTGAGGCCAGAATGTGGCAATGAGAATTATGGTATTCTTTGTCATTTTTGCTTTCTTTAGAAACTGAGAGATTAATGGAATTGGTGGAAAGGCATATAATAGGCCAATTGTCGACAGAAAATCTTGTCCGCCACTACTGGGTTCAGGGACCATTCGTGAGGCATGAGAATAGTGCTCAATTTGTCTGCTATCACATTTGAACGCGGTTGGAAGAAATCACCCATTTTCACACTAAGTGCCTCTTTACATACTGGATATGACTTGGTTCCCCCTTGTTTGTTGATGTACCAGACCACTGCCACATTGTCTGAATAGCCACTGTTCCTACAGGAAGGGAATCCTGGAATGCTTGCAATGCTAATAGCACTGCCCTCATCTTTAGAACACTAATGTGCAGGTTGGCCTCCAGTTGGGACCATGTGCCTTGAACTGTCTTCCCCTGATAATGCCCCACCCCCACCCTATCTGGGAAGCATCCGTGGTCACTATGGCTTGGGGTTGAGGTAGAGTGAAGGGCCAGCCCAGGAGAATCTGATCTGAATGAAGCCACCCTTTGAGATCCTCTTTGCAGAGATTGCTTACAAGAATTTGATAAGACACTGGTTGATGAGCTAGAGACCACTGCATTGCTAGTAACCACTGTAGTATTTGCATGTGGAATCTTGCAAGGGGAACCAGAGCGATTGTGGCAGCCATTGAACCCAAGGTCTGAAGAATTAATCTTGCTGGGACTCTTATCGTTTTGCATAATCTGTCTCACCAGAGCCCTGATGCTTAGAAGTCTTTCTGGAGGGAGAGAAGCTATTCCTGAGACAGTGTTCAGTTGTGCCCCTATGAAAGCCAGATGTTGTGTGGGTTGCAGCTGGGATTTTCTTGAGATTTATTGAAATACCTAGAGATATACAAACAGACAGGGTACAGTTTCTTGCTCTTTCCAAGTGATGCCTGGTGGTAGCAGTGAGGAGCCAGTCGTCGAAATATTGGAATACTCAAAAACCTTGCAGTCTGAGATGAGCTGCAACTACTGCCATGTGTTTGGTAAACACCCTGGGGGCTGTGGTGAGTCCAAAGGGCAGTGCTCTGAATTGGAAATGACTGGCCCCTAGCCAGAAGCGTAGAAACCTCCTGGAGCTTTTCTCTATCTTTACGTGGTAATAAGCATCCTTGAGGTCTAGCACATCCAGTCACCTTTTTCCAAGAAAGGAAGTATGGTTTGTACAGAGACTATCTGGAATTCATTTTGGTGGACTGATTTGTTGAATCGGCTGAGATCCAAAATCGTTTTTTTTTGGACACTAAAAAGAATCTTGATTAAACCCCGGATCCTATCTGGTCTAGTGGGACTTTCTGGACGACTCTTTCGTCTAGCAGCTTTTGGATTTCTAAAGCTGCTGCTTCTCTTTGATTGGGTGGAACATTTGGGAGTTTTTTCTGAAGCTTGGGGTTCACAAACAAGGGGATTTGGTAGCCTCTGGATATAATTCCGAGCACCTATTTGTCCAAGGTTATTAATTGCCAGGCAGGTAGGTGCAGGTATAATAGCCACCCAACTGCCTCCAGAGGAAGATAATCAGGCACCCCTTCATGGATGCCCGATAGGGAGTACCAGAGAAAGATTCCCTGGACCCCTGATTTTGCGATCCATTCTGGCCCGTAGGTCATCTTCTGCTGTTCCTTCCACTGACCCGTAGAAAATCTTTACCACGCGAGTCACAGAAAGGCTTTTGGATTTCTTGAACCATAGTCTCCCACTCCTCTGATTCCTTGAGTAGGGTTGCTGAGGAGTAGATAAATGTATGCCCACGGCAGATAGGGTCTTGCCATCTTGCTCACTTCTGATCAGAGTTTAACTTTTGGGCCAAAAAGAGCAGATCCGTCAAAAGGTGCATTGATGAATGACGCTCCTAATGGCTCCGCAAAATCACATAAGTGCATACAGGAATGCCATCTGATGGCTATGCCTGAACTCGCTGCTCTGGATGTCCACTCGGTTGCATGTGCTATGAGCCTCATGGACGAACTGGAAATGGATTCAAGGGTTGCAAGCTGGGAGGAGACTTTATCCTGAACCTCCGCAGCAACTACTCCTGCCAGAGTGTGTTAGAAAGTTCCTTAATCAAGTCTCTTCTAAACTTGGTAAAATGTGCTATGTAGTTCAACGACATTAACGCAAAGGTCGTTGAAGCATAAACACGATTCCTGAATCTATCCAAGGTCCTAGACTCCTTGTTAGGAGGATGGATAGTTTGACTCTCTTCTGTGAATTCTTTTTTGGTGGCTGCTGTTACCACTATGGCATCAATAGGGATCCCTTTGGACCAATGTGGTTCTTCCTTTGGTGCAGACAAAATATGGTCAGGCCATTTGGGAATAGGCTCTATAGTGTCTGGTACCTTCCAAGCCCACTGAGCTATCAATTTTACAAGTTAATCAGTGGGCAGAAAAATCCAAGAAGTGCAGGGTTGGGCACGAAAAGCCTCCAGGTATACAGACTCCTCTTGTTGAAGGCTGTGTGGACATCCAATCACCCTCTGTTGCAGTATTTCAAGGATGTCCCCAAAGGAAGCATCTTCAGGGGGGTGACTTTGGGGAACCTTCGCCTTCAGTGAAGTCAGTATCATTGTTGTAAGACTCCTCTGGGGAGTAGAGGTGCTTCCTCTTCGGAGGGACTTTGGGGGGGGGGGATTCCAGAGAAGTATCCGGAGAGGTAACCACCACGATGGGAGTTACCTGTAGCTTTTTCACCCTCTGTCCAGGGAATGAGGTCAATGGCGGCTCCAGCCTAAAAGAAAGGGAACATATTTGCCCCGACTGAGAATCCCCAAGGGATAGTGCCTTCTCCATGATAAGGAAGACAGGCCCCCTTAGAGGGATGGGAGCCCGGAACTGAAAAGGACTGCTTCAGAACCGGGGTCACAAACCACACTGAGGAGACTGTCTCTGCACCTGGAGCCTGAGTCCGAACTACAAGGGCCGATGCTCCAGGAGGCATAGAAGGGTCAGATGGAGCAGAAAAGGTATCATGCATCCCAGAACCGACCGCTGAGTCCCGACTGCAGGAGTCCCCCGATGCAGAAGATCCAGAAAAACTCAAGGCTGTTGTCGGAACCGACTCAGTTGGAGCTGGGGCTGTCAGAACAGAGGACTCCAAGGGCCCAGGTAGAGTTGGAGGAGGAGTGTAAACTAGGAGTGGAATGCGCAGTTTCGATGCCGGCTTGGATCTGAACCGAAGTTAATCCTCTTGCCACTAGGAGCTGGTCCACTAACCTCAATGTGCTGTTCTGATTAACTTTTAGTAGACCTCACCGAAACTGTGGAAGGAGATCTTGACCGTCTTACTTCCACCAATGGGGTGTCCCTAAAAGGGTGCAAAGGAGGAGAATACAGTGTTCTCGGTGCACTAGGTAATTCTGAAGTCCTAGGTACTGACAGCTCAGACTGAGGCAAAGCTGAAGCATCAGCATATTGCAAAAGTATCTTGCTAAGCACCGACAATTCTCCTGCTGCCAAAGAAGTTTTCGGAGCAGAGACAGTTTTAGAAAATTTTCTCATCGGTTCCAAGGAGCTCGGAAGTGAAGAAGGCCTCTTTTTTGAACTGTGGGAAGAATTCCCTGCTTCTACAGTTCTCTTTTAATCCAGAAATGGCCTCATCGAAAGAAAATTTTAATAGGCTTTTCAACAAAAGCTTATTTTTTCTTTCTATTAAGGTACGGGAGGAAAAAAAACATGACAAACAGCACAATTTTCTTGTAAATGAATTACGCCCAAGCAATACACACACAAGGTATGGCAATCTGAATTGGACATTTTTCCTTCACACTTGTAACATCTTTTGAAACTTGAAGAGCTCTTAGGTTTCATGGGAGAGATATATTCAAAAGAGAGTGTTTTTTTTTTTTTTTGAAAGATAATTACCAACAAACAAAGGTAACAGGGATACCCAAAAGGTAATAAATAGTTTTATAACTCACAAAATTCACCAAGGCTCGAGAGATAATGAAAGCACATCTGGTTTGCGATGTGGCAAACAAGATCTGAGGTAATCTCTGTGAGGAGCATTATGGGTAGACCCAGGTTCGGGAGTTTGGAAAGCACGAGCTGGAAAATAATGGCAGTCGGTTCAGGTGATTCGGAACTGAACCTACCATCAAGGATTAGGTGAAGATTAACAACATCAGATCTGGGAGTTATTTTCAAGTTATCCAAACCCTTCAAAATGAACTATCCCTAGTAAACTTTTGGTGTACTAAAAATATGCTCAAATCAAATGCTATTAAGTGATGTTATCATTACTGTTGGTAGACAACCATTTCCTCTCATTATACAATACACACAACACACCACTGCAAAATGAAAATATAGTTAGGGACATAAGCACTTGGGTTGATGGCTCCCTCTCTCTTGACCATCATGTGACAATGAATGTCAGGAAATAGTCGAGTTATATACAATGTTACTAGATGTCCTTGCCTTCACTGTTGCAATATTCTTAACAGATGGGACTCCCTGATGTGGAAATCCAAACGTCTGGCCAGTCTACCCAAGACTATTTGTTGCTTTTAAATGGTATGCCGAACATCACCCAAATGCTGCTTCCGTAGCATACGGCAAAAAGGTGACATTCAGACCTACCATAAACAGATCTGAATGCCCAGAAGGAACACACTCCAAGAAACCCAAGAGGTAACTTGTACATCCAGGAAGGCAAAACACTAGGGGGATGGAAGGAGGGAGCGAATACTGCAGCAATGAATAAATAGATAGCCATAGGTGAACCATAGCTATAAAAACAGAAGGGTCTTTCCCCTGTAATTAAAACGTTGTTAGAGTTACCCTGAGAATTAGATGTTCCTTTCAGACTACTGCTTTGTTTCCTCTGTGCACCATATCTAAATGACACATTGGCTCATCTGCATCCTGGAAAGAGCACCGATGCTGCGGAAACTTTACACCCACATTGGCGCATTTTCCCCATTGTGTTTTCCAGCTCTGGTATGAAAAATGCATGGATCATAGCAGGGATAATTCATTAAGGGTACCGAATGTCTGCAGAAAAATCTCTCAGTTGATAGCATGTGTGATGCGGGATCTTTTAACTTAGGCTGAGCCTTCAGTGGCACTGAACACTACACACATCTCAAGGTTCATATTTTGGAAGCATCTGATGACTGGAACAAGTTTTCCTTTAAAAAGATCCATTCTACAGCTGTCCTAGTGAATGGTGCATTTCATCAATAAGACTCCTCTGAAAATCTACTACTTAGTCCTACTACTACTACTTAGTAGCTTAGTATCCACAGGGATAATGTGGAGGACAACAAACACACTTCCCTCAATTGTTCAACTCTGGGGACGTTTTGCCAGGTGGATGGACTGTAGTCCTCTGGCGAGTTGAGCTTTCGGCTTTCTTGACGGCAGCTGCAAAATCACTATGTCTAGCCTAGGTGTCTCTGACCAGAAAATCTACTCTCTAGGAGGTCACAGGATACAGCTGGGGACAGTTCCCAAAGATATTTGTGTGGTAACCTTGAGAATGTCTACTAAAGAAGGGCTACCAGTACTGCTGGACAGAAGGAAAGGCTTTTGCAGTGTTCTCTGTGGACAGGGCATGGGTTTAATGGGCCCTTCACCTCTTTGCCTCATCATTTCCAGTAATTTCTCAAACTAGGGATGCACAAGAGTCTGCAGAATCTTCAGCCATGGGGAAATGTAGGGGAGTCCAGGGGCCAGATTCCAAAAGAGTTGCTCTCAGTTTAAGTTTGCCCCGATTCTGAAAGACTTGCACTCAGTGTAAGTGGCTCACTTTGGTGTGAGGCCCATCTATAAATAGGTTTACACCGGAGGCAGATTCCAAAAGACCTGCTCTCAGTCTAAGTGGTCACTTAAGCTGAGAGAAAACCTTTTGGAATAGTGCCTTAGGTGCTTCCTCCTACATTATGCTTTCCTCTCAACCTTCAAGGGGGGGAGGGAGAATACAAGGAAAACATCCTTGTTTGAGCTCCAAAGTAGTCGAAGGAGGCCGATAAGGGGCTTTGTTTTTTTCCCCCACAGTCCGATAAGCGTTAGGATTGACGACTAGTGAAAAAGCCCTCTATGAAAGTACTTTGTGCCAATATTAACGCAGTCTGATACGTGTGCTAATATTAACGCAGTCTGACACGTGTTAGGGTTGAGGACTAGTGAAAAAGCCCTCTATGAAAGTATTAATGCCCATAGCCATGTACTGTGAGGATAAGCATACCAGTATTAGCAGTGGCACCATACCAGGCACAATCACTGAGGCTAAGAAAATTTCTGGTAGAGGTAACCATGGCATTGAAAACACCAGTGCTGAGGAAGCAATCTGATACAGCTACTAACACTGACATACGGAAGAAGTCAGGTACCGTCTCTTTAGCTCTCAACAGTGACACTGGTTGCCTGTCACAATCAAAATCAAGAATGATGGGAAAGGGGTGTAGCTGCTGATGTAGCAGGTTTACAGCAATTAGCCGAGTTACTTCTCTTTCTGCCAACATCAGACTGAGCTTCTAACATCTGTAGAATAAGTTAAGATTAGTTTCAACAACTTTAATTGCTACTGTTTTTTTTTTTAATTGACACTTCCATTCTGCTTACGTTAGACTCAAATTAGAGTGGAAGAAGCAGTTTTGGGCTTACAGTGCCTGTGCACTTTCAGTTTTTGGGTATAGGTGTCCACTGCCATTAACAGCATTGACGACAAGGTGGATGATGCCTGCTCTCATTGGCTCGAGATAGCGTTCTCTAAAACATTTAGAGGTAGGTTGTTAATACACTTCTTTAAAAGGTAAATAAGTTAAAATGACGGAATATTTAGTACACTGTTCAGTAGTATGTTCTTCACCCAAATAATGGGCAATGGTTGTGACTGTCCTGGGGAGGGATTTTATTTCAACATGGAAACTTTTTGAACAAATGGGCTGTGATTGAGAAGAGTCCAAAGCCCCCCCCGAAAACATCAAAGAAAAAGAAGTTATGTCTCACCATAACGTTCCATCTGTGTTGTAGATCTTTGTACATTCATTACAGATAGGACCTTGTTTCAGTCCTCGGAACCGATACGGCCGTTTCCCAGCTCGCGCAAGCCAAAAACTCTCAGGTAAGAACCTACCCACAATGCCCCTCTCCTAGTTACTCCAGATCGAGTTTTCCCACCCTAGATAAAAGATGTAGTAACAGAAAAAATAGTATGAGTCTCTGTCTGAGCAAATACCCTAACCAGGAGTCCACCAGGAGTCCAGGCAGGGTGAAGGAGGGTGGGAAGTAATGAATGAACAAAAGATCTACAACACAGATGGAACAGTATGGTAAGACAACTTCTTTATCTGATGTTGTAAATCTTTATTCATTACAGATAGGACAGAGTCCCCAGCTACTTGAGTCCTGGGTGGCCCTAAGGAAGGATATTCCTGAGCACCATAGAACCAAAAGATGCTCGTCCCCTGGAGGCCAAATCCAATTTGTAATATCATCCATAGAGGCTCTGGAATGAAAAGCTACAGAACTAGCCATAGATCTGGTAAAATGAGCCTTTATTCTGGAAGGTAAGGATAGCTTATTCTGTTGGTAGATAAAGGTAATGACGTTTCTACGCCAAGAGGCTTCCAGGGGACGAGCATCTTTTGGTTCTATGGTACTCGGAATATCCTTCCCTAGGGCCACCCAGGACTCAAGTAACTGGGGACTCGGTCCTATCTGTAAAGTATGAATAAAAATTTACAACTTCACATAAAGAAGTTATGCCTTACCATAACGTTCCATCTGAGTTGTAGATCTTTATTCATTCTTTACTGCCCGCCCTCCTTCCCCCTGCCTGGACTCCTGGTGGATCTCAGGTACTCCTGGTTAGGGTATCTGCTCAGACAGAGCCTCCTACTTTTTCTATTACCACATCTTTACCTAGGGTGGGCAAACTCGATCTGGAGTATCTAGGAGAGGAGCATTGTGGGTAGGTTCTTAGCTGAGAGTTTTTGGCTTGCACGAGCTGGGAAACGGCCGTTTCGGTTCTGAGGACGGAACCGAGGTCCTATCTGTAAAGAATGAATAAAGATCTACAACTCAGATGGAACGTTATGGTAAGACATAACTTCTTTTTCTTTACATGTTTGACTGGGTTAGTCTTACGACGGTTGCGGCCTGTTCAGGGGAGACATGAGGTGGCATTCATATCGGCAAGAGGAAATTTGGACAAGGCACTGGGGAAATTCTCCTACTCTTTTTAAGATTGGGGGAAGGAGGAAATGACAGTAAAAAAGATGGCACAAAAGCACTTTAATATACAAGATCATGGAAAGGAGTGAAAGGTAGTAAAAGAGCTTTGAAAGTGAGGCAAGAGTTGGGGAGTGGGCAAAGTGACACATTTCATGTAAAAACTGATACTGAAAAAATACCCGTTAAAGGGCAGATGAAATATAAACAAAGTGAAAATGTGTAGCATTTGAAGGGTGGAGAAAATTGTTGAGTGAAAAGGTAAGGTAGAGGGGGGATTTTTAGGATTCTTTTTGAACTTAGATATGATTATGTAATGGTAAATCTGAAAATGTTAAATTATCTGGAATTTTGCATATATCATTTATGTTGGAAGTAACATGGAATACCTGGTATTGTATAATAAAATATGCGACTATGATATGGTAATAAGAAGGACTAAAAGTGGACATGAAAGATGGGATGGGGTGATGGAAAAAAAAGGAGAGCATTTATGTAAAAACTTATTACTAAGAAACAGAGAGCAACTGTGTAAATGTTTTGAAACTGCAAATCAGTAAAGCTCCCTTATTCTTTCTGATGGGTGTCATGGGATCTTTTACATCAACCTGAGCTACCATTACCTCAGACAGATGGGACCTCAATTTAACATCTCACCTGTTAGGATAGCACTCAGGATTGCAGTTTCTTCCCTCTGCATTGTCAGTATTGAAAAACTAAATTCAAGCAACTGGTGTGGGAATATAATCCATAGCATTCTGATCTTCCAGCATCAAAGGTATGTGAGCTACCTGTTGAGCAACTGACACTGCAAATATCCAAGAAAAGCATATTTTAAAGTCTGAACAACTCAGGCTAATGTTAGGGAATTGATAGGTTTTAAACAATGCCACCTACCAAGACTATAACAGTTATAGTAAATGTAACCAAGAACCAAAAAAAAAGCAAAACCTGATGGAGGTCCAAGAAGCACACAGGCCAGTAAACCACACAGGCCAATAGAAACCACCAAAAGTTTATTGCACCAAAACGGAGCAGTAAAGCACTTTTGTCTTACATCAAGACTTCATCAGATGAGTTCTGATGAAGACTATAACAGTGTTCAAGAGACTAGCACTGCTCATAGATGGCCACATTGAAACATCTGAGCTCCCGAGTTCAGTGCGGCTTGCATTCAGTGCAGACAGTGGTGTTCATTGGTGCTAAAACAGCTCAAGACAAGTCAGCTGCTAGAAGGCACCAGCAAAACGCAAACATAAATTAAATATGACAAAGGGCAAATGTAACACACCTAAGACTGCCCACAATGAATTCCACAAATTTCCCTTTCCTTGCATACAGCACCAGTAGCATAATAGAGAAGGGTACTGTTATGCTGAACTTCCATAAACCGACAGTTCCACTACTCTTTTCTGTGCCACCTTGTCTTTAATCAGTAGCTAGGTAATTTCCCCAAATGTATTCAAATCACATATGTCTGCTTTTTAACATGATATGATTTTGTCTGTACAGAGGGAGCCCTGTGAAACTCCACCCAAAATAATTTTTTCTTTCCCCCTTCCCACCACATAACACATGTAATGGAATCTCCCTACCTGCTTTTCTTTCCTGATAACCACCACCTTTTCCATGCCAGGATTCCTTTTCTTTGTATTAGTATCCTACCAAAATTTCTCACTTCTCAACTACACATTTTCCTGAACCACCACACTCATGGCGAATTCTTCTGGGTCTAAGGAGTTTTTGTTCTATACTTCTTTCTAGTGCTCATTATTTACACAGATTGCTGCTTCTAAAGGTACTTTACTATGTATCCTCTATTGCTTGTTTGTGTAGTCAATATTAACTTCAAAATCAGAGTCTTTTGCTGTGTCTCAGGTGCACCCCCTACTAGCCATTTATCTTGCTTCAAAGTATTTCCATTTCCCCACCACTACCAATATCATCTCAAAGCTATTTGTGAGGGTAAAGGGAGATCAGACAATCTTAAGAATCCTACGAGCCTGGGAGACCTTTAGTGACCAAATACCACCTTAATAAAAAAATTACACATTCTTTGAGACTCTGAAAAGGGAATAGTGCCCTATAACCACCTAAGCAGTGGTTTTTGAATGCATTACACTAAACAGTAGTGCCTGTCAAACGTCTTCTCTCACAATCTGTCCACCTCTTTGCTGGACATCTTTGGTTCCTCTTGGCTTCTTCCTGTCTCTCCCAAATCATCTGCTTTCCTTGTATATGTGAATGCACAATCACAAATCTATTCTCTTTGACCTCTAGCATTACTGGCCGGAATGTGCCTAAAGACCTGAAAAAAATAATGGGCATTCAGAAGCCACTTAGCTGAAACAGTGATATGTCTTTTATGGGTTGTTTGTGTATAAGGGCAACCACTACAGGTGAAATAAGCATTACACAGTAAACGACTTTTACTTGGCTGTGTCTTTCTTGCAGAATATATATCACACATATGCTCTCATTGTATAAACACACAATTATATATTACAAGTATTTTAACTGTTTCATGACAGCAAGGACAGTTTGCTTACTCCAATCAAATAGATGGAATTAGGGGAGGATAGTTACAAATACTAAATCCTGGAATTATGGACAAGCCCCATTTGGGAAGACAGCACTCCCATGATGAAGGGAGCAAAGTTTCTTACAACCTGTGTTGTATAATTTATTCTTCCCACTCCTCCGATTTGTACATCCTCTACACCATTTTCCTTTCAACTCACTTATTTGTTTTACATTTCGTATTATGGTTAACACTACTAGACTGTACACACTTACCAGTGATACAGACCTTTTTAAATTCCAATATAAACATTACAATTAATAAAATTGCTGGGGAACTCATGTGATATATGGAAAGTACTCCTGGGGGATAGAGTGAAACTTGAATTGCAGCATAATTTATGGAATAGTTTTGAGTTAATCTGGGTCATCTCAGAGGTATTCTGTGCTTTACAAAGTAATACTAAAAAAATAAAGTTTGTAGGTGTAAACTCAAAACTAAGGGGCGGGTATGGGTCACTTCACCTTGTCAGAGCAACTACAACAGGCAGCCCCCATTTTGCAGATTTTAAAGTATACTACACAAGTAAGAGAAAAAAAAAAACTAAAAACATGTACAGCCTTAAAGAAATGCTACTTAAAAAAATCAGTGAGAGCAGTACAATACTACTGCCCATAAATGTGTCCAAGGGCATAATTGAAGTGTATTAACCCACCAGATGCGCAGTGGCAAGCCCCGCCCAAAACCCGCCTGCGAGCATTTTGACTGCATTGCACACGGTTTGATTGAAAGATGCCACCATAACACAAGGTGATTGCATGTCATTTCAACTGTCCCATTCCTAGTAATGAGATGGGTATGTTTGCGGAACAAGGTAAACATGAAGAGACACAAATCACTTTATATGTTTACTTGCCAGTGCTCCCTATTTCTGTCTTACAGAAATGTCCTTCCATGCTGTGCCTCTTGGCAGATACTGAATTTAGTGAAATGTATTTAACAAAGTAACCTGTCGATCAAAGTAACGATGTCAATCACGGCACATTGCCATTGGTAATCCCGCCCTCCCGCATGTCAACCATGGCGGGCACGCCCATACCTGCGCGAACTCGGTGGTGGGTTAATACACTACATCTGCTATCACATTTTTAAAACTTTAATAAAATATATATTTACAGTGAAGCAGTTTAAAGGAAATGTCATCTGCAACAATCTGAATGCATATCCCCAAACCCATGAAGGAATTACTGAAAATTCTACACTCGGTGACTGTCTCGTACATACAGAGAGACACAAATTCATAAAGCACCAGGATTTATAGGCAGAAACTAGGGCATTACGGAAGAAGGATACATAGACAGTTGCAATAGTAATTGGTGCAACTGGTCTTATAAAAAGAACTTCACTCTGCCGGTGTACCAATTTTATCTGAGTATGGTAGTGTGCACAGCACTCACAAGCCACTGTCTGTACTGTACAAGGCAAAACGCGAATATAAACACACCTTAACGAAAACTATTTTGGTCTTCTTTATTATGCGTTTCTCATATGCCTATCAAAATACTAGTAGACAATTTTTGCACACAAACTATAAACAGTCCTGTTTTCGCATACTGCCAATGATATCTGCCGTTTGTTCAGTAAAACAAAACCATAAGCAGCTACTAATCCGGAATGACAGGCTGTATTAAAGCCAAATACTCAAGGGCACGAACACCTGGCTATTTTCTGCACAGCAAACCACCTGCTGGAACTCCATCGAGGTCCAAAGGAAACGCACCTGCACTTCCAAGCTGTACTCTAACATAGTCTCATCTGGACGCTCGAGAAATCACATGCGACTCAAGCTGATGTGTAGCGCGGAGTGGTCCCGTAATTCAATTGTATTCCTATATAACCACAGTCTAGATAGACATTCTGCAAAGTCTGAAATGGCTCTCGCAATAACCTCCAGTCTTTTTCAACCATAGTGATCACATGTTTTAAAACATCACGTTACATTTCTCCACACTGGGCAATTATCACCGGCAGCTTCGGTTTGTTGTTGGGACCAGTGGGTACGTTCTCTATCTTCCTCATTACCAGCAGACCATCTATCACCTTACCAAACACCACATGCTTTCCATCCAGCCAATCACATTTGGCACATGTAATGAAAAACTGGCACCCATTAGTGCAGGGACCGCTGTTGGCCATAGAGAGAAGTCCAGGTGCTGAGTGCTTGAGTTTGAAATTCTCATCAGCAAACGGACCTCTGTAAATACTGGCCACGCCAGTACCATCCCCGTTCACAAAATCGCCACCTTGGATCATGAAGTCTTTAATTACCCGGTGGAAAGTACTGCCTTTGTAACCAATCGGCACACCATCTCTGCGATACTCTCCAGTACAAAACTGACGGAAGTTTTCAGCCGTTTTGGGCACAATGTCAGCAAATAGTTCAATTTTCATTCGACCTACTTCCTGTCCTCCGATTGTAATATCAAAGAAAACAATTGGATTTGTAGGGTTAGAGATAGGAACCGCCATTATTGCCTGAAACCGACACAAGAAATACTCAACACCAAGCCACACTACAACATAGTTTAATACAACGCAGGCGCACTACATATTTATTGGAAGGGTTTCAGTAAAGTGACTGTCTTAAAATGGCGGGCGAGTTAGTTTTTTAGTACTGGAAAGAATACTCACTACTGTGATGTACTTTTGTAATGCAGTTATGTTGTATATTCCGTCACTTGAAGAAAGTAAAAAAGTAGGTGTTACGGTTGGATAAATCACCATAAATTGTATTTTGTGTAATTGAAGCTCTGAATGGCTTCTATTCGCTTCTAGTATCTGAGCTCAACTGTCAACAGACTTGAAATAATGCGTTACAAATGGACCAGCGTTAATGATACTTTCTAATTATATTCCTAGTAATAATAACAGGCTATTATTTACTTAGATAAATTATGAATATGTGTATGATACACAGTGTATCGGAAAGTTTAGAGTCATTCACATCTGTACTGTCATACAATGCATGCAATTAATTTTTACTACTGTGCACGATTTCACTTTCTTTTTAAATAATCGGAGTAAAAGTGTGATGTAGGCTCGGGGACAGTTAAGAGTTGGATTTTGATTAACTTTGCCTTTTAATTCGTTCTTTTTTTGCGGTTCACTCTTATAGTGATATAATAACGTCAGAACTTGAGGAAGAGTTTTTGGGCCTCGGGGTTAAATCTGTAATGTATGACAGCCGGAATGATACTGAGCTGTTGAGCAGAGTTTCTGGGTTCTGGGACAATATTAATTTTGCATCAAAGGTTCGCGCTCATACGCAAAATTTGAGAGGTGACAGAATAGCAGAGGTTGATATCACTAAATATTTATAGACTTTATACCTACAGCAAGGTGACCAACGGTCCCAGTTTTTCCAGGGCAGTCCCAGTTTGGAAGTCTCTGTCACAGAATCCCAAACATTGTCTTTGGGACACAGAAATGTCCCAGTTTAGACCGCGCAGTCTGAGTGGTGACTTGTCTTCCCAGGGTGGCCAGTCCCCCTGCTTTCCCATCCTAAGCAGCTTTGGGGAGTTTGTGATTTTTCGGGGATGCCATTGGGTATGGGGTAAGGTCAGATGCCTTTGCCCTGGCAGGAGCCATCCAGGCCCTGCCATCATCAGTCAGTCCCTCAAGGACTTCCATCGTGGAGTTCTGCTTGACCTCACTCACCCAGGCAGGAGCTCTACAAGCCCTACACCCAGCTGCTGGCGCTCCCATACTGACTTCTGTCAGGGCGAAACCCTGCAGTCCTCCCCTTCGACCTGGTCAAGAGACCTTCCCTGGCCATGGGCCCCCCATGTCAGGGGACTCTGCCGCCTGCATGTCTCCTGCAGGCTGCCAAATTGTGCCAGATTGCTCATGCCTTCTCACCATCTCAGGGGAGCTGCTCTCCTATCCAGTCTGCTCCTCCGGAACACCCCTCAGCCGCTGAGGGGAAGATCCGCTCTCATGAAGGCTTCAGAGTACCCCTGCTTTTCCATCCAGAGCAGCTCCGGGGACTTTGAGATTTTTTTAAAGATGCTGTTAGTTATGGGATGAAGTTGGATGGCTTCTCCCCTGCAGGAGCTCTCCAGGCCCCTCTGCCATCCACCCTGGCATTTCCTCAAGGACTTCCATCATGGGGAGCTCTGCCTGACTCCACTCATCCAGGCAGGAGCTCTCCAGGCCCTACCACTGTCCGCCAGTTGCTCCTTCAAGGACTTCCATCATTGGAGGGGGGGGGCTGTGTCTGACCTCGCTCACCCAGGCAGGAGTTCTCCAGGCCCTGCTGCTCTCTGCCCTAGCGGTCCCTTAAGGACTTCTGTTGTGGGGAGCTCTGCCTGACCCCCCACCCTCTCACCTAGGCAGGAGTTCACCCAGCCCTGCCACTGTCTGCCTCTCTCCCCCTTCCAGACTTCTGTCCCAGATGGGGCATGGTCTGTATCTCCTCACCCAGGCGAGAGATATCCTGTACCAGTCACTTTCCACCTCTCTCCCTTCCAGACTTCCATCGGGACTGACCCCCCTCTGGGGTTCCACTTCTACCCAGGAGAGAGAGCTCTTTTCCAGGGTTACATGTATCCTAACTGCTGCTAAATCATGCAGTGTTGTGTGCTCTTGGAAACTCTCGGGATCTTCCCAGCCTCATGGAAGTCTGCTGGGACATGAAGCCTTAGACACTCCCTCAGCCAGGCTTCCGTGACACTGGTTCTCCACTTTGCCCTGCACCTAGGGCTTTCAAACTCACAGGGGAGATGGCCCTGGGTCCCCCTATCTCTGCACTTTTTGCGGCACACCTCAGTCACTCACCCCCACGGTGCCAGGCACCGACTAATGTGCATCGCTTCAAGCCTCCTGACGTGGCCTCTTGCCTCCCGGGTGGTGTTATTCACAGAGTGACATCCCCACAGTGCCTGGTGAAGGACGGGAGGCCAACCTGCCTGCCTCGGTGCGAGATGACATGGCTGTACTATCTCCACTCCCATGGGGGCTGGGAGAATGGGATTGCAGACCTGGCTTCCCGGGGTGGCCCTCAAGTGCCCAAGTTTAGGTCCTGTAACAAAATGGTCACCTTGACTTAACAGGCTTTTTAGTTTTGTGAAAAAAATGTTCATTAGCATATATACTCTTAAATAACGTGTACAAGAATAGAATTACTATTTTTTTAAACTTAACCTGATTTGTTTTTTTTAAATCCCTGGTAACTCTTGATTTTTGTCTCTTATTCCATAAATAATAGGTTGACAGCCTTGAGGAGAGGGATAGAATCTGTATTGTGAACACTAACAGACTAATTCCTCCTTGTCTGGTGTTATTTAAGAACTTTATAGTTCTAGTGTTCATGCCTCACAACCTCTTAAGAAATCTGGACAAGGCCTAAAATAATTGGGAGGGGGGGGGGTTACAAAGGCCTAAAAATAGGGAATATTTTAAGTACTGCTCTTTTATCTTAGAAAGTTGCTAGAATAATAGGATTTGGGTTAGCATGCATTTCTGAAGGGTGTGAAGTCTAAAACTCAAATGTATCTCATTATTTAGTCACTAAAATCCACAATGATTTGTCAGAAAAACACTTTTTTTAGGAACAGATCAAAAATACGAGTAAAAAATCTGGACATTCTGTGAAAACCTAGACAGTTGGGAGGTATGCTAGTAGTGTTTTTTTTTTTTTCAACCATAATACAACTTTTCCTAAAAAGTTCACTATCAGTTTCACCCTTCACATCTCCTGACTACTATGGTCGTTAAAAGTGTCTGCTGTACTGCTGTTAGGCCTGCAGTCAGCTGTACTCTGTTCTCCTTTGAATTATTTTACAATACATTATTACCTTGTATCGGGAGTGTTATTTTCAAAACCCACTTACTGTTGACTGCCACTACCCCCTGCAACAGCACAGATTCTTTTCTTAGGACCAAGCAGTTCCCACAGCCCTGTATATAAATTTCAGTGTCACAAATTTTTTATGCAGTTCATCTTATAAACTATTGAGATATTCATTCTTTCACAAAACGTGTGTTTACCCTGCTCTGTTTCCTGCCAACTTCATATTCAACAACTACTAAAGCTAGTTCATCTCAACTTCCAAATCATTTGTTATAGAATTACTAAGGTTCGTATATGTGTACAATATTACTCCCTTAACATTATGGTTAGAGCTCATATCCCTATCAGAAGTAATACTTTCCATTTATAACCCATGTAATTGTCAAGGGTTAAGGAGAAGTAGCTTACTGCACAAAAATACTTTCAGTTGTATGTTGTACCCATATTTGCCTCCCAAGGTTATAAACCAAGAATCCCTCCCAGTTTCTTTAAAACCTACCTTTAAAAAGACTGTGAAATTGCTTCTACATTCCACATAAGTACTTACCCACATGAGCTGATCTATCTCTGCAGTGTCTCTTCTCAAAACATTTTTTTGGGGTTGTGATAGTAGGTGATTTCCAGCTTGCAACATTCAGACAATTTTTCTCACAATGCTATTTATCTATCTGGACTAGCCTAGTTACAAGCATAATCAATGAATCTCCACACACCTAACAAGAAATTCTATTTGTTATCCAAGTAAGAAACTGGTCAAAAATGCTGTTGAGTGGATTCTAGGTAGTTTACTCAGAGACTTTACAGTTGTAGGTACCATGTCAGATAGTATAAGTGGCCACCTACCTGTATTGGCTATATGGTAATCTTGCAAAATAATGTGGGCTTCAAAGAGTATTGAATGTTGTTTCACAGTATAAACACTCCAGTGTAACCTACTGTAATCAAGTAATATACCAAATTGACTGGTCTCTACCAACTCTTGTTTGTAAGCTTGATACAGTTGCGTACTTTAACATCATGTACCTAGATATAATTAATTGGTTGACTCCTTCTGGAAAGGTTTGCATTAAATCTGAATCACTGATTTCATTTGACAAAGAAGTCCATAATATGCAATGAGGTAAACTATCGAAGGACTGTTTACTAAATCGCCTTTCATCTTTCAATTCTGTCAGTAAACAAGAAATGCATGAAAAATCTGTGGTGCAGAATTCAAAACATAGATACTTACATTGATATCAAAATCAGCAACCTTCTAAATCTTTAAATTTTACAGGTCAAGAATTAGATAACTATTCATTTACATCTACTCTACCTTTCCTAACAAACATTTTGACCAACTCCCTTAAACTACAGCATAGCAAAATGCTGTATCCTTTTTCTAACATTATTTCATTCATTCCACACCAGTCAGATTTGCTGCCTTCTACAACCCCTACCCCATGATGTCAGCCTTTTCCATCCCATCACTGCCTTTTATTTTTACCACCTCTTATGGAAAAAGTTAACCTTGTGAGCAAGTCTTATCAGATGGCATGCTATCCATTTTACTACAGATTTTTAGCAATACCACTTACTGTATGTTTTCATCATGCCATTAGTGACAGCTGTGTTCTCTTGATCTAGAAAAAAGCAATAAAAATAGCTCTATAATTGAAGCAAAAGATCTCTTAATGAATAAGGGTTAGCCATAGATACATTTTGATAAAAGAATGCTGGAGGCCGTAATTCCTCTAGAGTGGGGTAGAAGTTAGCTTTTAATGTGGTAAAGACAGACAAATTGTTAACTTTTGCTAAGGAATTTATATATGAGCATCAGGTTTAAGGTCTTAGTCTTTTATTATGCTTAGGTACTTATCTGTTGTACAACCTTAGAGCTGATGTTGTTAATCTTCATTAATTCCTTACTGATGGGTGTTGGTTCTGTCCTCGGAACCGAGACGGCCTTATAACAAGCTCGTGCCGGCCAAAAAACTCTCGAGCTATGCTTTTACCCATAGTGCCTCTCTCCCTATTACCTCAGATCTCATTTGCCGCGTACCCGAAAAGCTGTGTCAAGCCATCTCTCAACTAAGTACTTAAAAAGTTTTTTGATTTTTAAACCGTTTCCTGAATAAATTTCCTATATTTTTCATTCTCATACCTTTCTGTAGTCTAGTTTACCCATTACTTATCTATCTTTTTCAACTACATTCTCGGTAATTCTTAAGTACCATTGGTGGTACGGCCTGTTTTCCCTTACCCTCTGAGGTAAAATTTTAAATACCATTGTTGGTGTTTCCCCCTCCCTCCCTTCTCTCTATCTCTTTCTCCAAAAAAAAAAACAAAAAACTTTCCTCTATCTTTTCATCACTGTTTGTGGTTAAAAACAACAGAATTACTCTAAGTTTACTGTTTGTGGTTAATTTGGATATACAGTTTGTACATTATGGCAGAAAAAAAAGGAACCTCAGGTTTCAAACAGTGCGACCAGTGTGGTCGCAAGATGCCAAATTGTGACTTGCATGTGTCTTGTATATATTGTTTGGTGATTCCTCATCTTTCAGTCCAACCTCCTTGTACCATTTGCCAAAGGTTCAGCTCTCGAACCCTTAATGAGAGAAAAGATAAGTTGATCTTGAAGGGCCTCCAAGTCGCCTTTCTCAGAGGCTATTTCTGCATCGGAGGGCTAACATCTCCTAGAAAAGAGCATAAAAAGAGACCACATTCAGTTCCTTCTTCACCCTCAGGTGATAAGAAACAAGAACCAAGGCAAAAAGTACCAAAATTGACTTTGTTTGCTCCAGAGCCAAAATTGACTTCTATGGCACTGTCTTTGGTGCCGTCTACAAAAATTGGGTTGTTGGCACCTGTTGCAGCACCGACTATGTCTATGGCACAGATACTGCCCAAATTACAAATTTCTACCTCGGTGCCATCTTTAAAGATTTTGAAGTCGGCACCAACCATATCCACAACACCGAGCTTGCCTACTGTGTCTGTTCCATCTGCACCCATACCTGAGATTCCTCCCATACAGGTCTCCAGTCTCGAGACCGTGGTGCCAATAGACCACTCTGCACGGACCCAATATTCCCCTACAGTGGATCCTTTCTTGGGGCAATAGTTTAGCCCTTTCTTAGAACGTCCTGATTCCCCATCAGGGATGGCCTCTCAGAATTAGATGTGGTGCATCTTTTGGACCATCTACTGATGGCCAGAGAGATTGCTACACCTTCTAAAACTCTCTTCCCATCTGGACTTGGGAGCCTATCTCCATGGACACCAACTTATTTTCCTCCTTTGACCTACTTGCAGGCTTCAAAGTCCTCAGCACCGATGCCTCTTATGGTCCCCATGCCTTTGGTTCCGCTGGTGGATCTCACCTTGATTCCGGAGCTGACCCTTTGGCCTTTGACTCGTTTGGTGCTGGGTCTTCCTCAGGTTTGGGACTGGACTGCAGGCTCTGGGGTGCCTGGTACAGTGTCGTTTTCTTCTACAGCGCTTTCTACCATGGTTCCAGGAGTCATGATGGTACAAAGTTTCTTTGGGGCTCTGTCCTTGGGAGTGGTTCATCGGAGCAGGGTGTGACCCTGGTTCCAAGGTTGTCCTTCTCGGTTCCGGGCTCCCACCCCTCTTTAGGCGGACCTGCTTTCCAGGCAGTGAAGAGGGCTCTTGCCTCTGTAGGCAAGCCATCAGTGTTGGAACACCAAATATGTCCTTCCTCTGAGCCGCAGCTGACACAGCCCACCACATTGGGACATCGAGCACAAGAGCCTCAGGATACCCTACCGCAGGTGCCCCCTCTTTGGAGTCCTCATCAGAAACTCCCACTGAAGAGGTACCATGTAAGAGGATGTGCAAGAGGAAGCATGTAGACTCCCCTGAGGAGTAGGATGCAGACTACGATGAAGGGGTGGGGTCCCCACGGTTGCCCCTTGATGATGTCTCCTTTGGAGACATTCTGGAAATCTTAAAACAGTGGGGTGACTGGAAGTCCTCCAACCCTTCCTCCCAGGAGTCCGTATTCCTGCAGGCCTTTCGTGTTCAATCCTCTACTTCCTGGGTGACCCCGCCTGCAGATGAGCTGGTTCAACTCATTGTGCAGCATGCGTGGAAGAGTCCTGATACTATTGAACCAATCCCACAGACACCAGACAAGTTTTTATCCCCTCTTGAGCAACATCTACACTAGTCCAAGGATCTTTCTGTAGACGCTATGGTGGCGGCTGCCACTAAGAAGAAGCTTGCTGAGGAAAGCCAGACTGTCCACCCCCCAAACATGGAGTCTCGGGCAGTGGACAGGTTAGGGAAGCGAGTTTTTGCATCATTGACCTTTGCTGTTAGGTCTTTGAACTACTTTGTACATTTCACTAGGCTTCAGAGAGACTTCGTCTCTGAACTCTCCGAAACCTTAGCAGGAGCAGTCTCTGACGAGGTACGTGACAAGGTTGCCTCGCAGCTTGCTACCCAGGAATCCATATCCAACTCCTCCATGCGTTTGATTTCCCATGCTACTGAAGGAGTGGCTGGAGCGGTGGGTTCAGGTGTTGTCATGAGACGTCACACCTGGATGCGCCTCTGTGACTTTGCAGACCCCTTTAAGTCTTCCTTTTTGAATGCTCCAGTGGAAGCTTCTTCACTTTTCTGTCCAAAAGTAAAAGACACATTGGCCAGGTGTGAGAAGGATGGCAAGACCCTGTCTGCTGTGGGCATACAATTTTCCACCCCTCAACATCCCTACTTGAGGAACCACAGGAGTGGAAAGATGTGGCACAAGAAATCTCAGGGTCCTTTCCGTGGCACACGTGGCAATTTCACTCCCCGGGGCAGAGGGGGTAACTCTTCAGGAATGTGCCCCTACAGAGGCAGGGGGGGTCTGCGTAACTAGGGGTCCAAAGATTCTTTCTCTGGACAACCTTATCAGCTCTCCTGAGGAGTGGCCCAATTGCTTTCCTCTGGAAGCAGTCAGGGGAAGATTTTCCGTGCACCTTTCTGCCTGGATGACAATAATTACAGATTCTTGGGTGCAGCGGATCATAACCAGAGGTTATCACGTCCCATTCAATCTTTACCCAAAGTCTCCAAGACAAATTCCCGATGTTCCACCCAGTCAAAGGGAAACAGCAGCTCAGGGAATACAAAAGCTGCTTCAAAAAAGAGTCATCCAGACAGTCCCACCAGACCAGATAGGATCCGGATTCTACTCAAGATTCTTTTTAGTGCAAAAAAAGACAGGGGACTGGAGACCGATTTTAGATCTCAGCATCCTGAACAAATTTGTCAAACAGGAAAAATTCCAGATGGTCACAGTTCAGTCTATCCTCCCGTTTTTGGAGAAAAATGATTGGATGTGCTCAATAGATCTTCAGGATGCATATTACCACATCAAAACGGACAAGCACTCTAGAAGATTCCTTCGCTTCTGGCTAAGAGCCAATCACTTCCAGTTCTGTGCACTGCCCTTCGGACTCTATACAGCCCTCAGAATGTTCACCAAGTGCATGGCAGTGGTGACAGCTCACTTAAGACTTCAAGGATTCCGGGTGTTTCTGTATTTAGATGATTGGCTCCTCACTGCCTCCACCATGCATCTACTGGAAATAGCTCTAAACTACACTCTCAAACTATCAGAATCCCTGGGAATCTCAATAAACTGGGAAAAGTACAACTTGATTCCCTCTCAAATCTTGGAATTTATAGGGGCAATTTTCAATACACATGCTTGCCTAGTCTCTCTTCCGGACCACAGATTACACAGGATAAGATCCCAGATCCGGGTGATACTCTGTCAAATCCTAGTCCTTGCTCGGGCAGTCCTTCAACTCCTGGACTCCATGGCAGCGTAAATTACCATAGTGCCCTTAGCAAGACTACACGTGAGAATTCTGCAATGGCTTCTATTGACGCAGTAGTATCCCTTGCACCATCCATTGTCCTTTCAGATACATATAACACAATGATGCAAACAGGATCTAATGTGGTGGATGAAGCCAGATGAAGAGCTATGGATTCGCCCCTTCTGCCCACCTCAGCCCAGGACCACAATGACCACGGACGCTTCCCTGATAGGGTGGGGGGGGGCTTTACCAAGGGGAGACTGTCCAAAGCACTTGGTCAGGCATAGAGGCCAATCTGCATATCAATGTCCTAGAACTGAGGGCAGTGCTTCTAGCATTGCAAGCATTTCAATCCACCCTCTCATCAGGGATAATTGCTTTACAGTCCAACAACATGTCAGTAGTCTGGTACATCAACAAACAAGGGGGAACCAAGTCCTACCCATTGTGTTGCGAGGCCATGAGAATTTGGCAGTGGGTGATAGCTTCCGACCACTTTCTGATAGCAGTGCATATTCCTGGGGTTTCCAACGTGATTGCAGCCAAGCTGAGCAGATGTATCCTAATGCCTCATGAGTGGTCCCTCGATCCAGTCATGGCAGCAAAGATTTTCAGCCGCTGGGGTCAGCCCTGCTGCAATCTTTTCTCCTCCCCACAAACAGCAAATGCAGCAGGTACTTTGTCCTAATTCCCCCACAGGGGGAATCTCCGCAAGATGCTCTGATAACACGATTGGCCCACGGGACTTTTATTTGCCTTCCCTCTCTTCCCATTGATTCCCCTTGTTCTAAAAAAGGCCCTTCATCTGAGAAGCAAGGTAATCCTCATTGCCCCTTACTGGCCATGACAGATATGGCTTCCCTTCCTTTGGCCTCACCTAATACTTCAGCCCTGGATTCTGGATCCAACTCCAGAACTGATCTCACATCTGCAAGGGTTGATGCATCCCGACCTTCCCAGTCTCAAGCTGACAGTTTGGTTCCTCCACTTCCGGTAATAGCCAGGCAGAGTTACCTTTTTTCTCCTGCATGTAATATTCTTCAGGCTTCACATAAACCATCCACCAGGAAAATCTATCCCAGCAAATGGAAGAGATTTCTTACTTGGTCCAAACAAAAGAAACTAGATCCTTGCTTAGTTCCTATTACTTTGGTTTTAGATTATCTTTCAAATCTTCTACAGTCAGGAGCGGCAGCCTCCACAATTCAAGTCCATTTGGCTGCAATTTCAAACTTTTATGATGGTTTCCAAGATTCATCCCTAATCTCCCATCGCCTCTGCAAAACCTTTTTAAAAGGGGTCTCACAAATCAGACCACCTTTCAAAGAACCATTTGACCCTTGGGATTTAATGCTGGTACTACAATCTCTGACACAACCACCCTTTGAACCTATGAATTATTGTGATATGAAGTTTTTGGCCTGGAAGTCACTGTTTTTAATAGCCATAACTTCAGCTAGATGGATGTCTGAGCTTCAGGCCTTATGTATCAAATGCCCTTATCTTTCATAGAGACAGAGTATCACTCTGGACTAACCCCTCCTTTCTTCTGAAAATTATCTCAGAATTGATAATTAACCAGACGACTGACCTTCCGTTTTTTTTTTTTGAAACTATTTGAATAGAGGAGAATATTGCCTTCATTTGTTAGATGTACATAGACAATTACATTTTTATCTACACAGAACAGAACCAGTTCGTAAATCAGACCAGTTGTTTGTGTCTTTCTCAGGTCCGAAATTGGAGGACCCTGTTTCTAAATTGACCTTGTCTAAGTGGTTGAGAAATTGTATATCTTTCATTTACCAAAATAATAACATTCCTGTACTGAGCAAGATCAAAACACATTCAACCAGATCAATTGCAACCTCTGTAGCCTTTCATTCAAGGGCTTCAATGGATGATATCTGTGCAGCTGCAACCTGGTCTACTCCCCATACCTGTATTACTCATTACAAATTGGACCTGGTCTCCAGGGGAAGAGCATCCTTTGGTTCAATGGTACTCTGGAACATTCTTCCATAAGGGCCTCCCAGGACATAAAGTAGCTAGGGACTCTGTGCCGTCAGTAAGGAATGAGTGAAGATTAACAACATCATATAAAGAAATTATGTTCTTACCATAATGTTCCATCTGTGTTGTTCATCTTCATTCATTCATTACGTCCCACCCACTGTCCCCCTCCAGAGGCTCCTGGAGGATGGGATTGGGTCCTAATCCTGTTTTAGAGTTTCTGCTCAGAAAAACCCTCTGCTTTCTTTATCCTGGGCAAACTCGATCTGAGGTAACAGGGAGAGGGGCACTATGGGTAAAAGCTTAGCTCTAGAGTTTTTTGGCTGGCACAAGCTTGTTATAAGGCCGACTCAGTTCTGAGGATGGAATCGACACCCAGGGCTTTTTTTTGAGATGGTACATGCCGGTATGGCATCCCGAGAACTCTGCTTCAAAAGCGCTGGATAGAGCAAGTCCACTTACGCATGGAATTTAAACTTCCGTTCACCTAAAAACAGCTTTTCAGCCTCAGGTCACATCATGATGTGTGTGTGTCATAGGATTGTGGGCTGCGGCAGTTGATGGGACTGCATAATTGTGATGTGGGCTGCTGATAAGCCCTGTTACTCTCGCATTCTCTTCCCCCACTTTAGTTGTGAGGAGAGAGCGAGAGGAGAAACAGGGCTATGGTGTGTGTGTGTCATCACATTTGTATGTTTTTTGGGGCTGTTGAGAGGGCCACGGCCCAATGCCAACCAGATGCTTTATTTTTTCCTGGCATACTACTCTGTGAAACTTAAGGGCTGTGGCATTGACTTTTTTTTTTGTATGTTATAAGCTGGCAGGGTTTAACCAGACACTAGGAAGGCAGTGTGTGTGTGGGGGTCACTGTTGATTTTCTTTTTTTTTAATACACTGACTGGCAGCAGGGCAGGGTCAATGAACCATCAGCAGAACCACTGTCCAGATAATTCCTGTGGTCTGTCTGTGTGTTTTTTGGGGCTGTTGATAGGCAGGGCCAGCCAGATACTTTATTTTTCACCTGGCAGGATCAACCTACTCTATGTGTGAAACTTTTAAGGGCTGTGGCGTTGACTTTTTTTTATATGTTATGTATAACCTGGCAGGGTTTAACCAGATACTAGGGAGGGAATCTGTTTGGGGGACTGTTGATTTTCTTTTTATAATACACTGACTGGCAACAGGGCAGGGTCAATGAAGAACCATCAATGAAACCACTGTCCAGATGGTGGTCTGTGTGTTTTTTGGGGCTGTTGATAGGCAGGGCCAACCAGAAACTTTATTTTTCGCCTGGCAGGATCATCCTACTCTGTGTGTGAAACTTTTAAGGGCCGTGGCATTGACTTTTTTTATATGTTATGTATAACCTGGCAGGGTTTAACCAGATACTAGGAGAGGCAATGTGTTTGGGGGACTGTTGGTTTTCTTTTTTTAAAACACTGACTGGCTCAACAGAACCAGATGATTCCTGTGGTATGTGGGTTTTTTGGGACTGTTGATTGGCAGGGCCACCCAGGTATTTTCTTTATTTTTTTCCTTGCAGGGTCAATCAGATACTAGTACTATGTGTGTTTAAGGGCCATTGTGTTACACTTAAGGAAGAGTGAGTTTGTCACTGTCACTGAGCAGGGGTTATGTTAAAGGTGGTAGTGTCAATGCTGATGAGTAAGGGGAAGACAGAACCTGAAAGTGCCATTCATGCTGAGTAGGATGTTTTTTGGTGCATGTTGACAACACCACATGCAACTTTCCAACTAACATTAGCAGAGATGACATTCACAGCACCTCTGCGTTGTAGGCGTATGGCACTCTGTACCCCCTTCTTATCAGGACAGAGCACCGTTTTACAGTGTAGAGTCTCTTGATCCATCCATGTGTAATGCACAGCTGTATGGCTATAGCTTACCATGTTTGGGAGTAGATGAGTAGAGTCAGATGAGGCTGTCTGGGTTTTAGTCTACAGGATGGTTCATAGAAAAAAATAACAGTAAATTTTAAGTAAATGAACTCTGAAGCATGTACAACTGTTTTTACTTCTGATTTGGGCTCAGCATGGTTTTTGTGAAAGCGTTTATTCTCTAATGAAAATAGTCTGTTTGAAAAGCCATTTCCATGAGGAACCAGAGTAATAAACAGCTAAATAGATGCTAGTGGAAATCTTATAGAGCTGATTAAAGTGGTAGTCTGCAGTGCTGACACGGTAACCCTAAGACATTGTTTAGACTTCAGCTTCCAACTGTTTTGATTCTCACACTCTCACTTATGAAAGACTAAAATATTTGAACTTGTACAGTGTCTCATATAGAGATTTAAGATGACCTTATTCAGGTATTTACGGCATTTTGAGGCAACCACCTCTGGGAATGTTTGGGGTTATCAAAAGTTTACTAATTGGTTGTCTGAGATAGTAGCTGATAAATGGAATACACCACCAATTTACATTAAAGCAAGCATTAATGAAAATATTTTTAAGAACAGTTATTATGGAAACAGCTGTTTTAGTATATTGGCATGCTAGAAGGGCATTAATGCCCATGCTTGAAATATTTGTATGTATGCATTAATATTGTGTCCTCCATATAATGTAGTAACTTGCATATTTTCTGATTTGTCTGTCACAGCTTCTTCTTGTAACGTGACTGAGATGGCAGCAAACCTATAAGCTCTAATCTTGCACATGTACACGTGGGCCTTAAAATGAACATAACATTACCCCAGACTTAATAATATATCATTCCTTGTTATAGCTTTTGCATTCCAGATAACAGCTGAAGGTGAGACAATTGGCTGTCCTCAACATTTCAAGTAATCTGGTCCAATGGCAATGCTCCAGAAGTGTTCCTAACTAGACATTGGTCTGAAAGGGAAACTGGATAAATTAAAGCTTGCAAAACTTATTAAAAATGCAGTTTATGTCAAGCATATAAATTCTTCTTTTTATAGGTTGCATGGTTATAACCTGGCAGGGTTAACCAGATACTAGGGAGGCAATGTGTTTTGTGGGATGTTGATTTTCTTTTTTTAATACACTGGCAGGATCAACCAGATTCATGTGGTCTGTGTGTTTTGGGGGGCTGTTGATGACTGTCCTCAGTTCTGGTCTGGAATGTTTGATGTTTTGTGGTATATATGTATCACTAATTGACAAATAAGTGAGAGCAAGCAGTACTGGGTGCATACTTCTTTAAAATTTCCATGTCACTGGGGCTCTTCACATTTCAGATCATTCACTAATCATACTGTATGTTACATATCTCCACCTTTTCATCTGAGATTGTCATCATTTGTGCCATTAATTATATGTCTGTCTCAATGTGAATTATTGTGACTCTTTCCTGACAAATATGTGTGCTTTCCTCTCCTTACACTCATTCTACCCTCTGTTCCTCCTGGACAACTATAAAATGAATACAGACAGTAGGGACTTCTGTACAAGCAGAAGCAATCATTTTCCTGTACTCTTGAGGATGCCCACTCTTAGCATGAAAAATAGGACATGCATCTTAATTTCTTTGGTCAAGAGTTCTAGAGAAAACAAGTAATGAGGGGACAAAAGCTGAAAATCAGGACAATTTCTTAAATATTACTTTAATTCACAAAAATGATTACAACATTGAAGATTAGGATCTGGTCTCCAATCATAACATCTTTATAATATTTTTCAGACATGGATGTCAAGGGGTTCACCTTGAAAGTAAAGCTTGAGAAGTGAATCTTGGCATCCAATATTATCATAAAATTCACATGATGGTGAAAGTATAACACTAAATATCTTTGATGGGACCATGACCATGTAAAGGTGGTGGTGGTGGGGGGGGGGATCCAGACCCTCATCCTTCAGTCTCAGTCTGTGAGTTGGCCACAAATATCTCTGTGTTGACTTTAAGACACTGCCCAGAAATGATATCAAAGCTTTTCAGTAATCTAGGCATCCAGCTATCTCAGTGAGATCCTTTCTTGGGTTCTGCGTAAGGACTAAACAATCATTCATAAGTACAGCCCTTACTATCCCACACATGAATTGCCTATAAATGGACCTAGTCTGCTGAAGGAACCTATTTAGGGGTTATACAGTCAAAAGAAAAAAGAATGAGAAAATTGACAACCCTAACAAGTGCCCTTGTACAAACTAAAGGGACTAGACAGTAGACCATTACTTAAACATATACTTGAGGAGGGGGGCTTCATTGCAAGATAATCACAGATTGGGAGGCTATCTTCAAAGAACCATCTCTAACCAAGTTGAAAACCTTCTCAAAGTCAACTAAACTATCCCTTGCAGTCTTGATGTAAAGGAGCACTGTCCTTAAGAGATCCTCAGTTTTCCAAATTAGTATAAATCCAGGCTGTGTGGGAAAGATACATATTGACAGAAGAGATTTAATCTGCTGTGCTAGGACTTTAACATATACATAAAGTTCCATATTAATAAGAGAAGCCAGGCAATGGTTTGCAACCAGTGACTGCTAAGGAATCTTTCTTGGGTTTAGGGATAACCATTATTATGGTAGATGTACAAGAGAAGGTTAATCATCCAGTCTGGAAAGATCTAAAAATATTCAACAACCCATGGAAAATTTGATACAAGGCTTTAATGCAGTTACCCCATCCAGGTCACGGCCTTCACCACAAGGCATACAGTCTTATCACCTTGCACACCTCCCCTTAAAAAAATGTAGAGAGAGCTCTACTTCACTTTTCCAGTGACAGTTTAAGAGGGTTCCCTTTGTCAAGGAATTCACTCATCTTACTCTCCCAATCATCAAGCAAAGGACTTCTAAGTAAAGTTGCTCATAGAAGTGATGGGACTCTGCATTAATTCATATTTCCCCAGTGAGCATAACCTGTTTGCTAGTCACCTTGACCCCTGCTATGGATGTCTGTTGCTTGCAAGCCTTGACCTTTTGTCCAGAAACTTGGCAGGCCTTTCACCATCAGGCCAGGCCCTCATTTCGGTTGTTTCTAAATACAGCTGTGGGATTTTTGCAACACAGTACACATACACTTGACAATTTGTCAATTTCATTTTAAACCGTTATGTGATATATTGAGTATTGAGATATTTCATTTGGAACCCCATGAATAAAGGATATAACAGGAGCTCTTCAAAACAAAATAACTGTCTGGGACAGGTGGACCCGTCAGCACAAGGATAATGCAGGACTGCAGGTAAAATTTAAGATTACTGTCCACTATCATGCTTAATAATGTGCTATGAGAAGTGACTTCAGTTGTTGCATTATTAGCAGAGAATATTTTATTTATTTTTTCATGAAAGAGGATTTGCAGAAAAAAAGTATTTGGGGGGGGTCGGGACAGGGTGTGGTAGGGGGTGGGACTGGGTGGGGCAGGAGTGCCACTGGAGGGTTGACCCAAATGATGCAACATATGTGTGCTACCACCTCTTTGCTTACAAAAAAGCCCTGCCAACACCCATCAGTAATGAATGAATGAAGATGAACAATACAGATGGAACTTTATGGTAAGAACATAACTTCTTTTTCTACCTGCATCTAAAGTGCATAGTGTTAAATGCTAACAACTATTAGCAGTTTCAAAAATGGGGATAAAAAACATATTTTTTGACTTGCACATGTTAAGAGTCAGGTCTGATTCCTGGAATCAGAGTTGAAATGTTGTAAAGAGTGATCTGGATTGATTTTCTAAGAAATGATAACTTGTTAGATGAGTAGATGATGGCTGAATCATCAGTGTATTAGCCAAGTAAAGCATGGAAACAGAATTTGCACATATTTTCCCAAAAATAGACATGGAAGCTAATAATGGATCTTGGACTAATCCTTGTGAGATGCCCTTTTGTACTGCTTGGGAAGGCTAGAAGCAGTTATTCCTTTTAACAGTCTGCAGTCTGTTTATAAAATAACAACTTAACTAGTCAATATGCTATTTGTCTGTGGCTGTTTCCAAGAGGATAGTGACAAGAGTGCATGACTAACAGTATTGGAAACGTTCGCGAAATAAGGGAAGACGGCATCCATAGGTTTGTTGTTATTTATTTTTTTAGGTTTAAATAATTAGATTTGTTGTTATTTATTTATTTTTTTAGGTTTAAATAAATATGATTCATATAAGCATAGTGTAATCCTTTATTAATCACTGCCTTGCCTTGATCTCCATTTTACTCCTCGGCAAACTTATTCCAGTCTAAGATTGTCTTTATTTTACGATTACAAGTACTTAAAAATGACTAAGGAAATGCTATATACTAACTCATTACTGACTACTTGTGGAATAATGAATCTTCTAACATAATAATTGCAGTTCAGTCACAACTGTCAAAGTACTTTTATACAGTTAACAAAATTCATGTCTACCTACCACTGCAGTTCTCCAAGATTCCCAATCCAGACCTCCATCTCTCCAGTTTGAAGACCTCTGTTTCCTGTATCCAGCCACTATTCCTATGCTCCCCTACAAATAGCTCCAGGAATTCTCTCCTCACATTACTACTGCACTCCTTCTCTTAACTAATCTCATTGCCATCCTTTCAGCTTCCTTATATCATATCTGTCCTATCTTCACTCCAGTCACAATCTTCTAAGTTTTTCCTACTTCATCTCCACCAAACTTCTGTTCTTAACTCCCTTTTCCATAACCCACCTACCCAGCTCTTTATGATGTTTAGATTTTATATTCCCCATCACTAACTTCTACCTTTGCTCATTTTAATTTTATTTCAGCCCCTGAGTAGATATATTCTCATTCCATTTTCTGATTCCCCCTTCCATTTTAACTATTGTCTTCCTTCATAACTAACCACTCCTACTCACTTTTGTACATCATACTCATTGCTGTACTTGGATCATACAGTCTTACTCTAATTCTGTGGATTAGATCAACAAATTCTCAATTTTTGTACATTGTGTAGTTCTACTGTTGTCACTAGTGTCATTATATTGTTGTCATCTCAGTCCAGTGACAAGTGTAATTGACAAGAGCCTGTTGATTTCTCTATTCTTATTGAACTGACATCTCAATCCACTCTGGGTTCATTTACTGTTCAATTTATTTATCTATGTATCTTTTTATTTATTTATTTATTTATTTATTGTTTTAATTTGTTAACAGGGATTGTCCCACTGAGCTAGTGGCCCATTTTCAGTGGAGGCCCATGGAAAAAAGTTCCAAAAGGCAAATAGCACAATTTATAGCACTGAGAAAGCTTAGTATATAAATTATGGGTTCATAGGTAAGTACTAGTCAGTCAACCTACAGAACATTATAATCCTAGCAAGTAAACCATATTCAAAAGTTTCTTCCAGTGTCAAAGAGGAGAACACACAATATCAAATTAGAATAGAATGTAGTCTCTGTTACAGTTTTTAGCCCTAATATAGGTTATGTATTGTGTATGCAAACATGTTGATTCACAAATGTGTTATTTTACATTCTAGTTGTTTATTTAAGCACAGTTCATTGCCTATTTAATTCTTTTCCTGTTAATTGTTTAATTTGTTTATATTCATCTGTTTTCCTGTGTCATCTGCATTAGTTTATTGTAAATATTAATACTATTAGTATTTTGGCTACTATTAAATTAATTATTGTTTTAGCTGTGTTACTGTTAATTTGCTTAACTTGAAATTGAGAACCTTTTTCTTCTTGGATTTCCACTAAAGATCAGCATTGACCAGTTGGACAGCTTGACCATTGAAATAAGTAACTAAATAAAACAGTACTATCCAAGATCTCTAATCCACGGTGGTGCAGCGGTAGCATTGTTGCCTCACAGCAAGAGGTTCTCTTGTTCGATTCTCTGCTGGAGTGCGGGGAGTGCCTTCTGTGTGGAGTCTGCATGTCCTCCCCATGGTCGAGTTGCGTTCTGAAAGACATGTGTGAATTGGCATGCCTTCGTTGAAGGTTAGGCATCGAGCTGGCAACTTAGCACCATAAAATTCTACTGCCAATCATTAGTGGACGGAGTTCCGCTGTGGCGACCCCTAACTGGGAAAAGCTGAAAGACAAACAACAACAACTATCAAAGATCTCAACCTCTACTAGAAGATCAAAACCACCTGCAAGTGTGATAGATTCCTAACCTCGCACATTTTCTATCTTTGGAATAAACTCCCCCGTATGTCAGAGTAACAGTAGCTGTTTTCAAAACAAGATTTAGCAATTGGATGGGAGACTATAATTTCATGCTTGGCATATGTGGAAATAATCTTCTTGCCAGGAGTAATTAATATACCATTGATATGAATCTACGAGGCAATGCATGTTACTTCTGGGAAGAATATGTGACATTTAAAACTTGAGACCAGAAATGTAAAGCATGCAGAATTAGTACACTAGATCTAATAATGTTTGTGGACAGCAGACAGCATTAAAATATGAGTGGTGTACAGTATCAACTTCTGACATTATAGTGGGCTTATATCACTTGAAATGTGGCTCTACCTGGCATCTGTACCTGTGATGTTGGGTTCCCTGACTTTGTTCTTCAGGTGCTGATGGTGAGTCCCCCTGGCTGTCATTATTCATCTTGATATTGTCTCCTCTGGAAGTAGGCCAGGCATTGTGTCCTTTAATATCTGCTGGGTTCCCTTTATGAAGGAACAAGAAATGTTGGTATTCTGTTATTATGCAGTTGATCCTACTTTGCATCATTTGTTTGACACCACAGTTTTTGCCATCATGCACTCAGTTCTGCATTGCATCATTTATTTACCACTGCAAATTATCAATATTTGGTGACTTTTTTGTGGCAGGCTGCTATCATAATCTTTGCAGTACAGCATATGACACAGTCTTCTTTGAGATTTTGATTGGAAGGAGATTAACTGACCTTTTAGACTTCTTACATATTTTTCAACCAAGATATTCCTTGTTCAGCCAGGTAGCTAAGTAGGCCCACTTGTGTTTTCATCTTCTCTGTCGCTCCCAAATCTGTTCCTTAACCAGAGTCTATCTCCTCCAAAATATCCTTGTCCTGTTCAGAGGAATCCTAACACTTTGAAACAGAGGAAGTGTTCAAACAAGATGAACCACCTTGATCAAACTTCCATGGTAAGAATTTGTTAGAGGGGCTGAATGATGAAGAAGGAGAAGGCTATCCTCTTCTACCTAATTGCTCCAAGTCTGTAGTCTGTGGGGGGTTTACACTAATGGCATAAGATGGAGGAAAACGAGGTGACTCAGAGATTGTATCAGTTCTTCTCAAATGAGGTTTTGAAAGGCCTGTAAGCTTCAAGAATAAACATTCTAGTTTTTCTCAGCTATAGTGATCTGAGAAATAACTGGACATGCACCCCATGGTGCCTTCTTTACTTCTTTGATCTTACACTGGTGGTGTGTGCAAGGACTCACCATATAATTCTCTTGATACCTCTGTTGCCAATTGCATTACATTTTGGAAAACTAATTCCTTATGATACTGTTATCATTATTTTTCTGAGGTATTCCTGCTGCTGGTTCTGTGTGACTTAACAATAATTTTTTCCTCTATTTTGTATTGACACCAGTTATGAAAGACTTACTGCAAATACTGGTTGAGTCTAAGACAGTGACTATATAGAAGATGTAAAACTGCAACAATAGTTGTTGTGTTAACCAGTGAAGCTGCTAATTCAAATAAGATGTCTACCATGAAAAACTAAGGAGTGTGATCTAGAATCCTACCTGGGGCATTTGAGCATTATAACACTATAGAGAACGGGGACTGGGTAGAGTGGACAAAAATCCTGTCATCCCAGCTGACAAGAGACTCACTGAAAATGTATGTGGAAATGTGGGTGGAGGAAAAAATATTACATGGAATATAACAAACTTAAGGATGTTATGAATGAGGCTAGAATAACCTCAGAAATAAAAAGAATAACATTTTATAACCAGCTTTAAATGACAACAAACCAGTAAAAACACATATGCATGACTTCAAACATATTTTAAAGTTATCGTTATCACTTGACATGAACAGTAAATTGAAAATATTAGAAACGTTAACAGAAGATGGGTTTAAAAGAGCTTTACCTAGCAGTATAATAAAATAGGAATTGCAAAGTGATCCAGAGAACTCTGATAAGCTAGTAACTTTAGTAATATACTTATCAGTTAATGAGACATTGTTTAAATCTAAATTGCTTCTAAGCCTAAAGTTGCAATGAGAAACATGCCTTCACAGCAAATAGCATTTAATATGTTAACTTGAGTAGTCCCATTATCAAGTTCTGTTTTACTCAAACTGATGAGAATGTAAAAAACTGAAATGCATGCTATAAAAGTTGTTGTCCCTATGGGAGAATGACAAGACGGCAGCTAGAACAATTGAGTCAGCATTACTTCATGATGTTACAACTAAGTTGGTGAGGTCTACTGTATTTCTAGAGAAAAGTGAAGGTCAACCCTGCTAGACTGGAAGAATGGCTATCCTTATTAAGGGTCCCCTGTTATACTAGCACAAAGTTAGTAACAACCAAAAAGTTAAAGTAATATACATCTTTTGTGATAGAAAAGATATTCCCGTCACATGAAGACATTCAAGCTCTTGTAGCAAAACTGTTTCATCTTGTGGCTGTAACCCCTGATCTGACTAATGGAGTAAAAGGAAAATGTTTTTCACATTTTAAAGAATTATGGAAATGAGAGAAGAAGGAAAATCAAGAGACAGTAAAGCAGGCTGATGCACTTAACAAGAAAGAGGTAGACCATCAGCTTGATATACCCATTCAGTATAAGAAGGCAAGATAATGAACTTCTAGGAGTGCATAATCAAAATTAGGAGAAATGAATTGGCACAGAAGGATGAAAAAAACATGAGGTGAGGGGCTATAATGTGGCTGTGGTTAGACAGTAAAAAAAAAAAGATCCTGTTATCAGAAACATATCCCAGTAACAGCACAACAGAAACTCATAAGCTTAAGAGATGTCGATATAGGAACTGATAAAAATCTCAGCACTAAGAATCCGTACAGGACAGAAGTCTTCACAGAAACTTAGAAGTGTTAGCATAGAAACAAGGCAAAAGAGGTGAAGTAGAGTGCTTTAGTAAGGAACCTCAGAGCAACGCGAGCATTAAAAGTAAAAGAGATAAGAACATGTAGAATTTAGAGCCCGCTTCTGTTTGTGCTCAAGTAAAGGCAGAGTGTAGATGTAGGTATCTTTACATAAGGAAAGAAGAAATGTGAACATAGGTTTTGTTCTGATATACCTTTTGCAGAGGGAGACAATGACTTAGAGAAAAAGAAAAGATTGAGAGAGTAGGGTCTCTTCACAGTACTACAGACGGAAAACAATCTAAAAGAAAAGAGAGCACTCAAGTGGCTTGTACAAATAGTAGGGAAATTAAACCAAAATGTGATTTTTGTTTAGAACTGGCCTTTACAGGAGGAAGACATTTAAGAAGCTATACCCCCAACCCCAAGACAAGCTAAGTGAAGATAGTAACTGAGTTGGTGGACTTACAGGTAAGCCACATAAATATTAAAAAAAAAAAAATGGGAAGATAAAGATAATACTTTATATAGGACAAGAGAGAATCTAGCTGTTGTTGTAGGCAAGGACAGCAAACAGGAAGTTCCCATAACTGTCTACCTTTAAGATGAGTTGAAAGATGATCTCTTTTAAAGAGTAAATACAGATAGTATTTATCCTCCTTGAGACTTAAAAGAACTTTTGAATATGGGTTGTTGGCTAGGCTTGTAATTGTCTGCAGAATGAATACTTAATACCAATCTATGAACCTGTGACACTGTAGGAAGGAAATTCTACTTTCTTTGTAGCGACAATACCTTACAGAACACTAGTAATGATGCTAGCTCATCGTCCCATATTAGGAAGTCACCTGTGGATGGACAAGGCAAAGTCAAGAGAGCTAGTCAGATTTTTTGAACAAGGTATAATGAAAGCAATATATAACTTCAGTGTTTCTTGTCCAGAATGCCAAAAAACTGTACTCATCTCCGGAATTTGTCTGTTGACCCCAATGTTTCAGATAGAAGTGCCACCTGAATGTATTGCTATGGACATTGTGAAGCCACTAGTATAGTGTAGCAATGGGTATCAGTACATACTAATTCATAGGTGAATACTAGGCTAACTGCCTGATGGACCATTTTAAGCATAGCCATCTTATCCAATTAGGTGTTTAAATTACCCTTAACATTATTTTTAGGATCATAAGATCATAGGAAGTTACTCGGCTATTGGCCATGAGGCCTTTATAAGCCTAGGCAAGAGTTTAGCCCATGTTTGGACAAGTCAGGACCCGATGCCCCTGTCCAGGAGGGACACAAATGGAATCCCAGGGGTGTATTTTCTGTTTCCCATCCAGTTATCCAGGTTGCGAGGTTGCACTTAAAAAGGGGTAAAGAAGTAGTCTACTTGACGTGGAGAGGGAGTTTATTGCACAGATGGGGGAGTCTCTGGGACACATCTGTCCCATCAAGTCCTGTTGATGTCACAGACCAGATTGAGGCCGAGCTTGTGGGTTACTTGAGTGGAGCTTGACTTGCGGATATGCAGCAGTCCCATCAAGGTGGAGTCCGAGATTGACTTGTATGCCAGACAGAGGTCACCTCTGAGGAATCTGTATGAAACTGAGTAGAGGATTAGGGCTTTTATCCTATCTGTGTATGGTAGATTTTTGAGGCCCTGGATTCTCCTGGTGAGGAACCTCTGTGGTTTCTCAAGCTGCTGCATGTGCTTTGCGAGGTACATGCTGAATGGGGCAATGTACTCAATAATTGGCCTTATAAGGGAAGAATACAGGGATGTTATGACCTCCTTGTCCCTGGATGAGATACCCTTACTTATTAGGTGGTCCATGTAGAAAGTTTTCTGTACAACAGAAGCAACATGGTGGTCAAAAGTCAGGTTGCTATCAACCTGGGTGCCCAAGTCTCTCATGACTGATTGCGTGCTTAGAACATTGTTCTTAATGTGATAATCTGTGGGGATGTCACTCTCACCAAAGGGGATGATGATGCATTTTTTGGTATTCAGCTTAAGGCCATGTTTCTGGCACAAGTTGTTTGTTTGGGTGAGACCCTGTTGAAGGATGGCACATCACTAGGGGGAATTGATGACAGCGCCCTGCTTGCAGTCATCTGCAAACTTTTTTATCACTATACTTCAGATTTGTCAATCTGTGTTTCTGGGGTCATACCACTGAGTATTGAATAGGGACCCTGCTTCAGCATAGGGCATTTAAGTAATACCTCTGTCCAAGAGTAGTACAGGGGTAGTCCTGAGGTAGATTTCCTTATTTCCATCCATTGATCTAAGTTATATTTGAATAGGGACAGGGATGAGCTTTGTTTTTCATGGATGAGGAGTCTGTCACAGAGTAGTGATATACTATGGAATATGTACCTCCAAACCACTCTGTTTACATTGCAGAAGAGGTTGTGGCCTCTAGATCAGATATTTCTGATACAATTAGAGCTGCTGATGTGCAGTAGCCCCATTAGCACTGTGTCAGAGAGTGCATTATAGGCCAGGCACAGATCATCTCTTAATAGTCTATGAGACTGTGTACAGCTATAGAGCTGTCAGGTGGTCCATATAGGCCATATGGTTTAGTCCCTGTATTCTCTTTGAGAGGAACCTCTTTGGGCACACCATTATTCAAAGATAATGCTAAGGCTATTGCCAGACAACTATACTGTTATTCTTTAGAGTGCTTCTCTCCAAAGAGATATTTACTGACTGAGGCACTCACTTTATGTCAAGGGTACCACTTCCATTATTCCAGTGCATTAAAGTCAGTTGAAAGTTTTAGCAAAGTACATAAGCACATGATAAGATAAATTGTTAACACAAATGGTAAAAAACTGTTTTTGCAATTTGAGAGTTGCTAAAAATTTCATTTGGGTTTACACAGTTTGACTGTCTGCCTGACAGGCATCCCAGAGGACATTGCTAAGGAAACAGGAATATGCAAAGGTACCACTTCATCAGCTGGCAGGCTGTGGAGCTGGTTATGTCCATAATACAAGAGCACATGCAGAAAGCCCAGGAGATGCAATAATGAATTCATAATAAAAAGCCTGACTTAGAGAATTTAATGTAGGAGATAAGGCATTAGTATTAGTGCCTTGCATGGAGAACTATTTTTCTAAGCAGCAAGGGGCATTTGAAATAATTAAAAATAAATACTATGAACTATAAAGTTAAGTTACCATGAAAGAAAAAAAATGGAGGAAATCTATCACATTAATGTATTGAAGCCATGGAAAGAAGTGGAGAGTTCAGTGGTGAACTTGCAAATTAAAGTTCATACAGGAGAGACCAGATAATATCTACCTAAAACACAAAGGAATACTTGTCTAAAGTACATTAAGGTATACTTGTCTAAAGTACATCATGTAGAAGTAGGATAGTTTGTCTTCAGAAATAAAAGGATGTTCTCAGGCAAGGCTGGGAAAATTTAGCTGGTTGAATATAACAGAGACAGCAAATAGAATGAAGATTAGACTAAAAACTTACAGAGTAGCAGAGTCACATAAATAATGAGTAAAAGAAGTTCAGAAGATGTTTAAGTAAAGAGTGGTAGAAGAGTCACAAAGTGAATAGAGCAGGTCAACAGTGCTAGTTCCTAAACCTGATGAAGGTATTAGAGTCTAGAATGATTTTTAGAAATGAAATAGCATTCCAAAGTTTGATAACTATCCCATGCCCAGAATATATCAGTTGATAGAGAACCTAGGAGAGGTCAGATAATTGACAGCACTAGATTATTTATTATTTTCATTTATTTTAGACTTTATGAAGTGATACTGGCAGATGCCAATAACCTCCTCAACTAATGAAACAAAAGCAGCCTTTATAACCCTGATTATCAACTTCAGTCCGTAGTGTTACCATTTAGCCTACATGGAGCTCCAGCTCCTTTACAAAAGCTGATGGATAAAATACTGAAACTCACTCCTGATATGCTGTGGTATATCTTCATGATGTGATCATTCATTCAGAGGACTGTGAGTCTCATTTATCAAAAATGTAGGTTGTATTAGAAACCATAAGAGAGACAGGCATGGATGTAAATGCTAAGAAAAGTACACTGGTATGGTAGAAGTCAAATACTTAGGATACCTTATAGTAAGAGGGGGTGGTTAGACTACTACTGGAGATGATAAACACCATAAAAACTGGGCTGTTGCCTCCAATACATTATGATGAAGTTTATTTTTTGGACTAGCTGGGCACAACAGAAAGTTTGTTCCTAATTTTGTGTTTCTTGCCTTTCCTTTGACATATGTCACAGTAAGGAAAGCTCCAATGAAGGCACAATGGTCTCATGTGAAAGATAGAATATTTAATATACTAAAAACTATCCTATATATTCTGAACCTGAACTTGATTCTACATTTTACTAAATAATTCACTCTAGATATCAACGCATTTAAGATAGGTTTAGAAGCAGTACTATTCTAGGACATTCAAGGTGAGGACCACCCAGTTTGCTATATCAGCAGAAATTTAAGCTATGTTTAAAGGAAATGCTCTGCCATAGAACAATGTGCTCAGCAATCAAGTTTGTCCTCTGTTTCTTGAATTGCTGTTTAATTGTGTAGGTATTGCAACTTGATAACTAACCATGCCTGTCTACAGTGATGCAGCAAGCAGATGGATAGCAATATCAAGCTATACCAGTGGGCACTATCCCTGTGACCCTTAGAGTTCATACAGTTCAGACTGACCTACAGACCTGGACTTGCAAATCAAAATGTTGGTGGGTTATCCAGATTCAATAACTCATCATATTGAGTCCAAAACACATGGTTTTGTGCTGGGAGAGGGTAAGTGTAATATGTTGAATGCAGTAAATGTGTAATGTGAATTTAAGTGTAAGGCATATAACTAGTGTGTGGGAACATTTTCACAGAAAAAACAGGAAATTGTTTTGTATTAGCTGTCTATGGTGGTGGCATGCAAGCAAGAGACAGGAGGTTAGTTTCTCATTTGGAGGATCAGAAAAGAGATAATCAGAAGCTTACCTAAATAAAAACAATGGGAGTGTAGAGTAAGATGGCTCATTTGAAGACTGTGTAGAGGTGTACCTGATGGAGATACCTACAACTCAAAGCTGTAATCTGGGCCTAGTAAGGACATCCAGCCTTGCATGTTGGTTTTAAGTGCAGCCTATTGCTGTAAGGACGATATACACTGTGTATATGTGCTAGATAAACATATTTGATGGGGGTTGCAGTCGGTTGTACTGTGTGCATCTGATAGCAGTGATCTGAGATTCATTGCTGTGACCCTTATGTATTTTATCATAATCAAACATCTGAGGTGTACAGAGTCAATAAAGTGGCAATAATTGGTGGGTACATCTCTCTATGCGTGTATTCATGTGTGCCTATATGTTTGTGGAGGGTTTGCGATGACTTACTATGTATGCATCTGACAGCTGTGAGTTGAAGTATATGACTGTGATCATTATTTGTAAATTCATTCATTTGATCACAGTCAGATGTGAGGTGTACACAGCCATTAAGGTGGCACAGCTCTGTATTACTTGATCTTTTTGAGGTGATACTCCAGATAGATATATTATATCTCTTATTCTTTCTTTAAACTTTACTATTCCTATCTAGGATTCATATATTCATGCAAATGCTTATCTTCTCAGTTTATTGGGAGCTACTATTTTGTTAATTTTGAACAGTAAGTACTACTTACAACTTATTTATTTTTTGATAGAAAAATAATACTGTCTTTCCTTACTCATAATTTTTATTCAGACCATAGTTTGATGAAAAATTTGGAAAACACAAAGCTCTAAAATGCACCACAGGGCATCTACAGCCCCATGGGTTTTGGATGACAGTAGGCCCCCAGCCTCCTGGCTTCATTTACTGATTTCTTCCACAGTTATTACAGTAAGGTCTTCCCACACCCACTATGATATCATATGTTGGCCAGTGCCCTCGTGTTTCACATTGGACACCTAAAAATGTGGTAACCCTACCTGCCACCTCCCCCTTGTTTGATGCCACCAGCCATCACTGCTGTGTGTGTGTGTGTGTGTGTGTGTGTGTGTGTGTGTGTGTGTGTGTGTGTGTGTGTGTGTGTGTGTGTGTGTGTGTGTGTGCACTTGTTGGAGTACATTACTGTACCAAAAGTCCAAGGATTATCAAAACTACATAGCTTTATTTTATGATAGAACTAAAGTCTGTGATGCAATCTCTTTCTAACATCAAGTGCTTTGGATCCCCCACAACCAGGGTAGCAGTTACTTCCAAAACAATTCCTATATCAATGCTCATGCTATATAGATGTCCTCCTGTAGAGACTCTCCCATCTGGATTCCTTCATAGGAAAATATCCTGCTCTTTTTAGAAATAATGTACAGCAGTCTTTTACCGTAGATCACCATGTATTTGGAAGTTAACTTTTTGCTCACTGACTTTCCATGCTTCCCTGCACACTACCAAGTTGATAGATTGGTTATTCAGTTCCCACAATAAGCTGATTAGCATACTTTTCAGATAGGTATGTGTTTTTCTTCAGAGCTTCAGAAAAGTGTTTAGTGTAAAAACTTACTCTGACAAATTAGGTGTTTAATGGTTTGGTCAGTAGACAGAAATCAGGACCCATTTTCTTCCTCTCCATTGCCAATCCTTGATTATTTATCAGTTGTCTGACTCAGGAATTAGCTATTCTGCTATCAATATTCACCTGGCCTCTGTTTCTAACTTCCATCGCAGAGAATGAGATGATTACTTGGCTTTTGTCAAAGTTCCACATTTCTTCATAAAGTAAGGCTTTTCCATGAATTTTCTGGCTCTCCTTTTGTCTTACTTCTCATTCTGTATTCTGTCATGCTCTGTAATAGAAGAAATATGTATCACACAAAAATGACCAAATTTACATGTATTGCAAATAATGTGTTGTCATCTTAATGTTATATACACCTTATCTTCTTACAGCTCTACCTGAACCCAGCTTGGGTCCGAAAAGGTTCAGGATGAACAGCCCACCTATCCAGTTAACAATGGAAATAAATAAACAAATGACTCCAGCCTTACCTATATTTTCATTTGCCTGTTAACTGGTTAGCTTCCAGATTAACTGTAGATTGCCTGTAGTATGTGGGTGATTGTGCATGTATGTTCTTTGATACACTGGCATCCTGTCCAGAATGAACTTTAAAAGCCTGTCATCCCTGTGACTCTTTAAAGTGTAATGTGGGTTATCCAAAAATTAATGAATGGGTATTTGCCCTGCAACTTCCTGGTATACAATGCAAATCTATTTTAGATACTGTCAGTTGTATATGGTTTCCCTATCCAGCTCATCCTTTGTGACTACTGTGAAGAAAGGGATGTTCCCATGCTTCCACAGAGATTTGTTTGGCTAGACTGTATCCTGATGGTTGAATAATTGGCTCAAAGGCAAGTTCATAAGCAAGTACTAGTCTAGCTTTCCTTGTGGGATATTTTAAGCCTAGTCAATTTCCACTTAAAAGGTGAGATTCAAATGCTGTTTGTGTCTGTCAGGTAAACATCTTAACCATTATACCATATAGTAATCCAGAGCATTCAATACCATGTACAGAAGTTATTTGTGCTGTGTTTATAACCCTGGGTCTGTTCAAAGATACTGTGCTTGAAGTTCATAAGTGCCTGATAAGAAGGATTTCTAGAATGGAAGCAGCAAAGGGATAGGTTGGGCTGGTCTATTGGTGGGGTTTCCAGCCTAGGTCAAATTTGATTAGCTGAGTGGAACTAACTGGTTAGAGCAAGTCTTGATGGTCCTGTATGCACAGCATCTTTTCACAGATCCATTGTTATGGTGTTCATGTGTAATTTCTGTTTTTCTGTTGTCTTAGTCTATCAGTTTTCTAAATGATTGGTACTAGTGTTTAAAAAGTGCTTTTGATTTTGGGCTTTTGTGTGTGACTGAACTGGCTGAGAGCTTCACTTTATAATAGCTATATAGATACACATATTGCATATTTTTTGATAACTGTGTGGTTAGTACAAAACAAAAACATGTAGACAAAGCCTATTGGATGAAATGGCCATAACTTTGCATTCATGTAATTGCAATAAGTAGATTGGCACAGATGTTAGATTGGCACAGATGTTTAAGGCCATATGCTTCTGCACCTATATCTTACAGCAGTCCTGAGCAGCTCTGCCCAGTAATACACATCAGCCCTGTAACATGGGTAGAGTGAAGGGGTTGGCTATTCCAGATACATGCTGTTAGGAGGTGCGATCAGCAGTTGCCAGTGGGGCCATGAGAGGAGTTCTGACCAAGCATTGGATAATATTGCAGGTTCATAAATTAATGCATTTTAGTAGCTCACTGTGTTAGTAGCTATAGCAAGGAGCTCGCATTAGCTGTCTGTTACCATTCATTAGTATCTGTAACAAGGAACTTTCATAAGATCGTTGCTACATTTTAAAGTGCTGTTAGTCCCTTTTTGTACTTAACCTTAGTTTAAGGGGGCACCAGTCTAGAAAATGCCTAGATTGCCAAACATCCTAGCTATGTCTGTGGCCTGGCTTTGATTCTCACAACCTCCATTTGACTAAGTATGATTCCGAGCAAGTGACTTAACCAGATATTGCTCCCAGGTAGCTCCTGCAAAGGGTCTGTGTATGCAGTAGGCCTATCCAGTTAACTTTTTTTAGATTGAATTATTATTACATAGGACTTCTTTATTTGTTTAATATGAAAGCAAAACACAGAATATAAAATCATTTTAACAAAATAAACAGACATTTCAAAATAAAACTATTTCCAAATGTTACATTGTTCATGTTGGACATTTCACATTCCTGATTCCTTTCCCCTTTTTAGTATACTCCATTATTTGATTATACACATAGCCAGTTTTAAATAAACATACATGCTCTAAAATAAAACCTTAACAATTATTAAACAGCAATATTTAATATCTTAGCAGAATTCCCACCTGTACTTGTCTTACAGTTTTGATTTTCATTATAGCATTTTGTAATCACATACCCCAGTTGCACTACAGCAAGGGTTCACTTATTTTCCCATACTATCTGTAATTAATGAAAAAAAGCACATTTCATATTTAAAGGTCTTTACTGATTCCATTAATGATCCCATTCTTAACACCAGTCAGTCCCTAATTGTTTCTGTAAAAAAAAAATTCCAAAGCAACCTTTAGAAATGTACGCTGTCTTTGCAGTTTGACTTTCTTTAAGTTCTAGTTCAGCATCATTAGTCACATCTCTGACTGTTGGCAGAGTCACAGTCTTAGGTTTCCATCTTTTTTATAAGTACCTTTATTAAAATATCTCTTAAGACATAGGCAAACACGTTAGAATAGAAAACAAACCATTTTAACATTTTAATACAATATACATCACATATATTTTCTTTGCTGCTATTATCAGTCCAACATTACAAACAATTGCTGAATTACTGCCTTCGATGAAACCTCACTCCTCCTCCTGAATATTATTATGCATGCATTGCTCCCACAATTTCCATTTACTTCTATGTAATTTGCTCCTTCACTTTTCTAAAAATCCCTCTCCCAGTTCTTTTATCTTTTTTATAATATTCAGTACCTCAAATACAGTTGGTATAGACTTTGATTTCCATTTTCTAGTAATTGCTTTTTTACCACCCAACAAAATTTAACTTAATAAGGCCTTACTATGTTTAGGCAATTCAGATCCTGTAGCCTAGCTCAATTGAATAATTTCCTTACTTACAACTATTTGCTCACCCAATATCTCTGACAGAGTACTGTGCAAGGAATCTTTAAAATCTGCCAACTCATTACACTCCCAAAACACGTTTCCAGTTACCTCTTTCTTCTCCATCACACCGCCAACATTGCTATCTACCTGAGGAAAAGTTCTTTGAAGTCTGTTGGAGTATAAAAATACCCATGCAAACACTTTCAAGCAAATATATCAAACCTTCTCAACTTGGTTGCATACTTGGGAGCCATACAAATGTATTTCTATTGCTTTCTTGTAAATTGCTTTTCCAGTCTCTCTTCCCAATGTTTTCTAACCTCCTCTGATTGATTCTTATAGTTATCTTGCAATATTTTATATGCCCTACTAATTACCCATTTTGTAACAGCTGCTTCTGTTCTAGTAGTCAACTAAAAAACTCTTCCAGGGCAGGTCTTTCACTTAAAATTCCTCTATTCCTTTCACTTTGCCTGTATTCTGTGATCAAGCCCTGGTAGGAAAGGCAGTCTCTAGCATGCAATCCACATGTCTTCTTGGCCTCATCCTACTCTATTTGCTCCCAATATCTTGGTTCCTTTGTCTGTTTTCTGCAGTAAATTCCAGTCCCATCTTGTCTATTTTCTGTACTCCTACTTGCAGTCATCAAAATCTCCTTTCTTCATTCTTGTATTGGCCTATTTCTTAGAATACCTTGTACTACCTTATGAATATAATATTCTGTATGGTTGTTATTATTTTCCTTAAGGATCTGCATCCAAAATCCCACTGTTTCTCTATTTCTTGAACTTTCCCCTTGCTTCATCATCATCATCCCTTTCCAATTTGAATTATAACCTTCTGCTTGTGTTATGTATATGAGCTTTAACTGTGTAGCTCTAAAATATTTCTTCAAGCCAGGTAAACCTAAACCACTTTGTTTTATTGGAAGGATCAACTTATCCCACTTAACTCTTGTCCTCTTTCCTTCACAGATAAAATCCTTCAGTTCTTTATTAATTATTGTCCACATCTTCTCCTCATGTTGATAAAAGTATGCCTGATCTGTATACAAAACTAAAGGGACTAAAACATTTTCATTGCTTGTATATTACTATCCATATTAATAAACAAGAGTTTCCAGTTTCTCAATTTTTGTATTATCCTTTGTTTAGTCTCTTCTGATGTATCCCTATCTGCCATAACAGAATCCTTTTTAATCCATACTGCTAAATACTTCATCTTATCATGTCCCCATAAATATGGATATTGCTGGACCAGTTTGAGTGAGGATACATAATTTACACCTATAACCTTTGTTTTATCTTCATTAATTTTATAACCCAGAAAGACTTGAAGTTGGCTCAATATGTTTCACAACAGAGAGCTGTCCTTTTTCTGGATTTATCAGATACAAAATAATATCAGCTGCAAATAAAGCCAACTTTTCTTGATTGCATTTTAGAGTCCCTTACTTTCTTTGCCAGTAGTTCTAAATAAAAAGCAAATAATAAAGGGGAAAAAGGACACCCAGCCTGGTTCATCTGTTCAAACACAGCTTATCTGAGAGGAACCCTCCTACTTTAATTCTTGCCTCCAATCCTTTATATATCCTTCTAATTAACAGTATTATTATATCAGGGAATGGAAATGCTTCCAATGACCTATTCATAAAATTCCAGCTTACCCTGTCAAATGCTTTCTCTGCATCATGACTCATCAACAACATAGGTATTTTCTTATAATCTTCTTCACTCTAGATCATCATTCTTTTATTAATGTTGTGAAATGTTTGCCTTTCCTCCATAAAATCACACTAATCCAAATTTGGCAACACTTTTGCCATTTTTAGCTAGTATAGACATAAACACTTTATAATCATGGTTTAAAATTAAAATGGGCCTAAATGAAGTTGGGTCTGAAAGGTCTTTGCCATTTTTAGGTAACACATACAATATGCTAGTTCTTCCCCTCCTTTTCAAATACTGTTAAACAAACTCTTCCAGATCTTTATTGCTTTCTTCCCTCCTAACTTCCAAAGGAATACTATCTGTTCCTGGAGACTCCTGAAGACTGATTATGCAACACTGTTTTTATCTCATTACCTCATATCTTAATTGTTAGTTGTTGATCCTCATCTATCTCGAGCATTGGCATAATTAAGTCTTCCATAAATATTTCCATTAGTGCTCTTTCTTGATTTCCACATTTCTCTGCTTTATACAAATTTTCATATATTTTTTTGAATACATATAAAACATCTACATGATCTTAGATTTTAAGTATTTTTCTTGCATTTTACTGTTTCTGTCTATTTTAGCTTTAATTGTTGGTTGCACTTCTTAGTTTAAGTTTAATACACTCAAGTCTACTAGCTTTTGATAGTATTTAATTGAAATACTCACCAGTGGGAGTGGGGAGTACTGAGCTGCCTGTTTGTCCTCAGAGGAGTGGTTTAAAACAGTAACTTGTAGTTCAGTGGCCATTGTGGGTCATTTCCTGCCTTTTCCATAAAGTCTGTTCTCCATTTTTCCCTTAGAACTGCTCTACTAGTAACCTAAACAGTATATCCCTTGACTAAAACTAAGTCCTCTCTTATTCAGTCTCATACCTAACTTCTTAATTTTTCTAGCATGTCGAAGGGCCAGATGCTGGCATCCTCTCCTGCCCAGTTGGTGAATCTGGGAATATTGAGGCAATGTTACAATTGCTTCATGTACAAACTGGAGGCTGAGCTCTCTCAACTCAGGACTGGCAAGACCAGACAGGAGGAGAAGGCAACTACACACACCACAAAACCAGCCTCACATAATGCTACCACACCACTGAATCAAACACATAAACACATTTACCTAAACAGCAGAGGCCTCCAAAGCAGACACCCAGACAACTGCTACCTCAAGACACCCCACAAGCAACACATAAACCACAAAGGCCAAATACAACACCAAACATACTCAGGCTGAACAAGGAGAGGGTCACAGTAAGCTGCCTATGACCCTGAGCAGTATCCTTCCTTCACCAAGAATGATGCCACAATATAGAGACAAGATGATCAGCTTTAACAATTGGCTTAATGTCTGGTGTCATTCAAGTGTCTGTCTGCCTGGGATGAGGATAATGCTGATCAATGCCAGAAGTCTAAATCTCAAAATGCATGCACTTGAGGCCCTTCTCAGTATGGAGAACATCGATGTCTGTGCTGTAACTGAAACCTGGTTCAAGGCAAACACCATCATATTGGGTGACGAATATAGACTGGGAACGATCTCATTATCACAAACATGTCATTAGTGAGATCTGATCATAAACTAATCAGGACTGCATGGATCAGGCAATCCCAAATAAAACCAAGACTCTTTCACTTCTTCAAAACAGTCACCAAGGCCATTGATGAGGAAAGGCAGTCCATACAGCCTACCTTGACATATGTCACAAGATGGATTGCAAACTGGCTTAAGGACAGAACCCACAGGGCTACCATATAGGTGGCAATCCACTAAGCACAGAAGAGGTTATCAGGGACCTGGGGACCCAGGTTGACAGTGGCTAAAGTGGTTAGAAAGACCTTCTACATTGCCCACCTGATCATGAAGGATTCACATCCAGATCTAGTGAGGTCATTGTTCGGGATGTATCTCACCTGACATCTGCAGCAACTGGTTCCTCACCAAAGGATAAAGGGACTCCAAAATCTGTCATATGCTGCCAGATTGAAGAAACTCCAGCTCTATTCAGTCGCATACCGTCTGCTCAGAGGTGACATGTGGACATGCTCCACCTCAAAAATCCAAATCCACCAAAACCACTAGAGCGGATATAAATAGGATGTGCTGGAGGGATAGATTTATCACTCAGAGACTCCCTATGCTGTGGAATAAATCCATGTGAGGCAGAGCACCTCGCTGGCTCTGTTCAAGAGAAATCTTGACCTGTGGATGGAATCATCTCTGTGTCACTGCTGGACAGAGGCACAGCAAACTAATGGGCACAGTATTTTTTGCCTTAGGGCAGATAGCCTAGTATAAACCTATGAACCTATAACACATACAACAGTCACTAAAAAAGCTCCCCCATTTACAATACCCCTGACTACTCACTATACAAAACTGTTTTATTATATATATAACATGCAGTTTATGTCATGAAATGTTTTATGCAGATACTAATAAGACAAAAATTGTTTTACTTACAGTCAGTTTCACCCATTTTAGTGTGCTTCTAGACATTAATGATGTAAAGTGGGATATATACTTTACAGTCCACCCACAAGTTTAACAAAGTCAACAAAAGTCCATTTTTTTCAGCCAGTTTTTCTTGCAAAACTATACGTTAAAAATGTGATAATATGCTTTATAGTCTTCCATTTATTCACTAATTTCAGAGTTGCTGGTCTTCTTCCTGTTCATTTTCATCTCCCAACACCAGACGCTGCTTCAAGTCCAAGGTACTGCTGATTCTTCTTGTCAACTCCTGTGCTTTTTTCTGTCTTTCAAGCATTGTCCTTCATAACATTGAAAAGGTTTCACTGGCAAATTGTCTCAATGAAACTTACTATCAGTTACTTTTTGTTGGATAAACTTTTTTTATTTCCTCTTTAGTCTATTCTACATCAAAAATGACTGTGATCCTCCTGTAAAAAAAACACTTTGAAGACAGCTGGATACAGCAGCTTGAATCTCATACCTAACCTCTCGACATTCTTTGATTTCTGGGATAAACTTGCTTCTCTTCTGCCTGGTGTACAGTGAACAATCATTTTCTACAAACACTCTAATGTCTCCAATTGTTTATACTTTGCCCTTTTGCCACAATTTTGACAGGATGAACTCCTTCTGCTGGTATGATTGTATCTTTACTAATATAGGTCTTGGTTGCTTTCTCTTGGCCATGTTATCTCCTTTCAATTAACAAATTCTGCAGTGGAACACCAGTCCATTTCCTTATTTCATAAAATTAGTCTGTATCGTCTAGTTCCTCTGGTGCAGCAGAAAATCTCAGGTTTTCTCTGTGTAATTTTGTATTCCAACTCTACTATTTTTAAAAACAGTTCTTCTTGAGAAACCTCATATTCAGTCAGCTTTTTCTTCATGTCAGCCTCTGATTTTTACAGTTTTATCAGTTCACCTGAATGGCTAGTTAAAGCTTCTATTTTTTCCAGCCTGTTGTTTTTTGAATTGACACACTCCTTCAATGTTTCATTTATTTTTCAGTAAGTTACTGGAAACCATCTCTTGAACTAATACTGAAGCTTGAACTCGTTTTTGCTGAACAGCTGCAGAATCCTTCCCAGACAATGTTTTCTTTTCTCCTTTTCTGGTTGAGCTTCTTTCAGGTTTTCCAAATTTCTTCTTTGCTGGCATCTAGGCAATGTATTTACTAGCCAGTAACTGAATTTTACCAAAAAAGCTTTTTCGATGATACTGTTTTTTCTCAGTTTCTGTTTTCACACTGGGAGAGCTGAAGTTATGCTGCTGATCAGTATGGAGCCATCATGGAAATCCCTGTCTTGGGTTCCATCTTGAGCAATTATTTTCTTACCTATTAACATTATGAAAAAAAAGAATGTTTTATCCTAATCCAGTAACACAACTTGTTTTGTTTTCTGTATACTTTTTTAAAGAAAAGTGAGATATTAAGACTTGCAGTTTATTTTCAAATGGTACTAAACAAAACAAGATCAGTACCCACTGTAACCTGTCCACATGTCCAATGTTCAACATCTATATTCAGATGCATCAACAGCTGCAGCATATAGAAACATTTAGAAGACACTGCCACACAAATATTTTGAAATAATCTTAGCAGCATTTGTGGGAATAAAACAAATAGTCTCCCATGTACTCATAGCTAAATCCGTGCCTCTGACAAGTGACTCCATTTTCCTCTGATTTTCTCTTTTGTCCTTTCAGTCAGATCTTTCCCTAATAACTACCTCTTTCTCAGTGGAAAACCTCCTTTAGCCTCCAGTTATACTGTGAAATGCAAGGTTTTGCCCTTTTTAACAACTCTTGTCTATTCTATATGTTTACACAGATTAATCAAGCCTTCATTCCATTTATAAAAATATGTAATCTATGTTTCTGTTACACCTGTCCCCAGCTACACTAGACTTCATTCCATTTCAGTTGTTTCCATTTTCCTGTATCTCCTATACCGCCAGTGTTTTTCTCCCTCCTCTGATATCTCTGATGGATGAATAAAATGATTTATTAATTTATTGTTTAGAATGCAAAATTTCTACTATTTTATGTTGTATGTAGGAAAATGGTTGTGTGTTTCACAAGTTGTAAAAGATTGTTGTTTCTATCTTTCTGACACTTGTATATATGGGGGGTACACCTTTAAGTTTGGGTAGAATTTTATAATAATTTAACAATTGAATTTCTGACAATTGAAGATTGAGTAATTGATGTATAGTAATTAAATGCATTAACACAATTAATTAAGGGGATATAAAAAGGCTGCTTAAACTGCATTGATTTATTCCTTAGAAGGCTTGTGTAGCCTAGGTACCAGATGAAGTAAAATAAAAAAATAGCAGCTAATCCACAGCTTCCTGACTGTTTTTTTTTTTCTGGGGAGAATTCCTTGTGCCCTTTGGGAACTGTTGGTGTTTTTTGACTATAGCTAGAAGTGCCAGACGGTAGGCTGTAGGCACTACCAACTGTTGTATTACCTCACCCTCTAGCCCTCCCTCTAGGATCCACCCTTTATACAGTAACCTTTTGTTTCAGTATACAGACACCCATTTTCCTTGAGAATCAGGTGCCTTTCTAGCTACCTTCCTTAAGCCTCTTAGTGCATTGTCCCAACTCTGTCTTTGTAACTCTTCCCAGCTCCCCTTCCACAGAAAGGTTGGTATCCTCTGACAGTGGTGCCTCACTGTCAGCCTGGGTATTACCAGTCACCTCTGCCCTTGCACTCACTCTCCCAAAGGGAACATCAGTACTTACTAGCTCCTGTTGCAAACCTTCAGGCTCACTACTACAGGGTAGCTCCCTCCCTGAAATAGCCACATTACTAGCCCTGACTTCAGGTGTGGATTTTGTCTGAGTCTCCCCCAGGCTACCAGACTCACATGCCTGTCTCCAAGCCTGACTGCATGTAACTGCATGCACACAAGGTACTGCATTGTCAGAATCGTTCCCTATCATGACATCTGCATGGGTATCCTCAAACACATCTACTTGCTTGCTTCCTTTTCCTCCCTCCCAGTCAAGGTGAACCCTGGCCAAAGGCATTTGGAATGGGGTCCCTGCTAAAGCTGTGACTGGAGTGGACTGCCCAGGCAAGTGCTGCTCCTCTTTAACCACTGCAGGCTTCACAATGGTTATGTCGGAGGCTTTGTCTCTCTTAGCAGTGGCCTGTTTTCCATCCACTAAGATCAGATATAAACTCTGGTGATAGTTTGGTACCCCTGCTGTCTCCAGACAAATTACCACTGCTGTACTGCTATTCCCCTTGCTGATTTCCCCACCTTTTGTTCATCACCTTGCTTCCTTGGACATCTATAGGGTACATGGCCCCACTGGTTACATTTAAAACATGTAACCCTTGATCTTGGTCATGTAGCTGAACTAGTGGCTTCTCCTGTTACTGGTGGACTCTGTTGGGGTAGTTTAGTCTGCGCACCATGTGTTCCTTTATATCCATGTGCACGATTGGGTATCCCCTTCATGTGCAACGGTGCCCTGGTTGCTAAGTAGAGATTACATTTCTTCCCCAGCTTATCTGTAGAGTTACACTCCTGGTCTGCCAACCAGATTCTCATGTCTTCAGACAAAGTGCTAATGGCGTGTTTCCTCACCTAAAGGTCTGCCAGCCCTTCAAAAGTGGTGACCTGACACCCACTCACCCACCCATGAAAATAAGTGCTTAACTCAGCAGTATAATCACATACATTTTCATCTGCCTTGTGTCTATGCTCATGAAATTTTTCTGTAAGCTTCAGGTGTTAACTTAAAACATTCTAGTAAGCAATGCAATGTTTTACTCTATCATAGTTTAGACAATCAATATTAGACAATTTAGAAACAGCAGTTAGAACTTTACCATGGAGTAAGGGGGTCAGGAACCATACCCAGAGGCCTTGGTCAACATTATACTGTTTGCATACTCTTTCAAGTATATGAAAAAAACTACTAAATTATCACCCTCTGTAAATTGTGGAAGAAATTTGCTAACCTTTATTACTTTGGGTACAGTTATTCTCTTCCCCATTACCTCCATGAAGAGTCAGCATCTCCCACTCATGTTGACGCTGCTTCTCAATTTCTTCTGCCTCCAAATGCCACAGTATTTCTGCTGATTCTAATTACAAATGTCTGGTCTGGTCTCCAGTTCAAGTCTCTTTAACTCCAGATGGGTTTTTAAGTCATCTGAGGAAAAGGTAAACTGTCCTTTTCTGAGGGCTGCAATTCCCATCACCAGGCTGGTTATCCTCCTGGTTGCTGGTCTGAGCTGTGACTAAGGCTGAAATCATTTACTATTTAGTTAAGTTGGCATGCACCAGTCCTTTGGCTTCACACACCTTGGCCAACTGGTTCTTTGTCAGCTTGCCACAATCCTCTGCTGACATCTTTGCCTGCTTTCCCTGACTAAACTAAACTAACAGAAATAAAACAGTTGTGATAATGAAACTCTGAGTGTTTACCTTGTGGCTTCTGAGAATACACATACCTTCAGTGGCAAATGATTACAGGCTACAGTAGTTCAGTTAATATCCCACCACTGCCACCAATATGTAACATCCCCTCTCTGGACCAGTAATTAAGGAGACTCAATCCTCACCACTGAAACTGGAGAGGGATGTGCACTTGGAACAAAAATAAATACACACAATATTTCCAGATGCAGCTTTCTGCATCAAGCACAATTTTCCCTTAAGAGCACACAGAGAGTCTTACTGGGGACCTGGTCCAGGGTCTGGATTTCTGTCTCTCTCTCTCTCTCCAGGTCCCCAGTAAGACTCTCAATTGGCACAGCTGTAGAGTTGAGTCCTCAGCTGAGTGCCCAAGCCAAGTTCTCCACCACTTCTCTCTGTGAAACCAGTGCTCTGTGTCCCTGCTCCAAGCATCTAACACACACACACACACACACACACACACACACACACACACACACACACACACACACACACACACACACACACACACACCTAAACTCTGTCTGAGATTTGATTTACACACACACACACACACACACACACACACACACACACACACACACACACACACACACACACACACACACACACACACACACACACACCTGTGAAGGGCTGGCATACATTTACTGGCCATGTCCCCTTCTGCCCAGACCATAGGTAGTTACACTGTCAGCAGACACTTGAAAGCCAGCTACTCTAAGGCTCTTACAAAGGGTACCCAATTATACTGAGTGAAATTAATATTAATACAAATGATAGTGTTTGACAAATGCACAAGAGTGGCCACAGAGTCACCAAATAGATATAAGTAGTCTCAAAGTTTAAAATATTCTATAAAGGACCAGCCACAATTTAAAGTTTAAATATATTTAGTAATAAATAACAGAAGAACATGAAAATATGGAATATCTATTTACAATAAACACCAGAGTTTTAGTCACAGGAAATATTAAAATAACACAGATGAATAGATTCATACAGATACAGAAAAACAATACTTAACTAATCTCACTATATTTTCCTGACTGATCTAAAGAATTACTATTCCCTGGTCACTAACTAGAGCAAGGCAAGATAAAGTAGCTGAGTGGTCTTCTTTCTTTGTCAGGTTCCAAAAACAGACTGCTCTGAGACTTCAGTCTTATCTAGTATTAAAACATGGGATAGATTCTAGTCAATTCTCAGAGAAAAAGTATTTCAAAAGAGATATAAAATCCAAAATATATGATACAGTGGATCCTGATTATATTTGCCCAGTAATTCTTAGAAACATGTTGGGGACATATAACACTGCATTGAACGTAAAAGTAAACAAGCATGAGGAATGTAGAGAAGGAAATTTGAGGTGATATTTCAGTTCTCTGCTTATAAATGAGAGTTCAGCTCATAATACATAGTTGTGTTAAAGCACTGTTTTATGTCTTTATGCCTTTTTAGTTGATGCCTTTTTGGAGGGGATTTCTGCTCTTGCTGTACTATATAACTGTATATAGTTGTTTTATATTGTAGAAGTAATCCCTATAGTAATCCAGTATTATGGGAATGTGATGGCCATTTCTGTGCCATTGCAGTACCACGTTTTTGCTGGTGTCAAGCTACAATGCTTTGGAGATTCAACAAGTTGAGATGGATGAATAAAATGTTGATGACTATGTTTTTTTGATCTAGAAGCATGTAATCCGTTATCTATCTATCTATATATATATATATATATATATATATATATATATATATATATATATATATATATATATATATATGTCTACATCTATATTTAATATGTTGACCCGCGGTGGTGGTGCTGCGGTAGTGTTGTCGCCTCACAGTAAGACGCTGTATGGTTCGATTCTCAGCTAGAGCGTCTTCTGCATGGAGACATGCGTGAATGGGCGTACCTTTGTTGAAGGTTGTCCGTCAGGCCTGGCAAGCCGGTACGTAAAAATCAACTGCCAGTCATGAGCGGACCGGAGTTCCGCTGTGGCGACCCCTAACCGGGAAAAGCCGAAAGACACAAACAATCAAGTCAGAAGTGACAAACTTCATGACACCCATGCAGACGGGAGCTGAAAGTTCAACTGCTGAATCCTAAACTAAGGCACTGTATGAGCACATCCACTCATGCATAAATCGTGCCATCCCAAACAGAACCAAGATGCTCTAATCCAAAAAAAAGAAGCCAATCTGGTGGTCCCCTGCCATAAACAAACTTTACAACAAAAGGAAGAAACTGTTGCAGAAAAGAGGAAAATCCCAGGATGCAAAAAACTTCCTTACCAACCTCAGTAAGAAACTGAGATCCCTCATAAAATCCTCCAAAGCTAGTTACGAAAATAAAATTGCCAAAGATTCCAAAGACAACAACAAGGCATTCTATAACTATGTCAAGAATCTAAATGGCAATGCTCAGATCTGCTCTGAGCTAAAACAGAATGGCATTAAATATATTGATCCCAAGGATATTGCCAATATCCTGGCAGATTGATTCAGTGCCAACTTCACCCCCTCTCACCCCCTAAATGGCCCATCTCAATACTGGAAGGTTGCCAAATTCCGATAATAATGGCCACACAGGTAAAAAACGCACTCTCCAAAGCTAAGAATACAGCATCCATGGGACAAGATGATATCCCAGACTGTGTACTACATGAACTACAATATGAACTGGCACCTCACCTAAGTGTCATGTTTAATCATAGCCTCACCTCAGGTTTCGTGCCCACTGAGTGGTGCACAGCTACAGTTATTTCACTCTGCAAGGGGGGGCTCCACCTTGGATCCCGGAAACTACTGTCCCATCAGTCTGACAATCCTTATCTGCAAGGCCATGGCGCGTATTATCATGGAACTTATAAACAAAGACATTGGTAACCTTCAAACACTGGATCCCACCCAGTTTGGGTTCGTGAAGGACTAATCTTGTCTCCTGAACTTGATTGACTTCTTCGAATCAGTCTCCAGAGCCATGGACAAGGGTAAGGTGGTCCACACAGCCTATCTAGACCTTGCCAAGGCCTTTGACACCATCCCCCACTCTGGAATCATAGATAAACTTACTAAGCTGGGCATTAATCCCTACATCACCCAATGGGTTGCTAACTGGCTTACTGATAGAACCCACACTGTAAAAGTAGCCGACTCCATATCCAGCTCCAGACAAGTGACAAGTGGAGTACCTCAGGGTTCAGTCCTGGGACTGCTCTTGTTTGGCATCTACTTCTCTGAAGTACAGGCCAACACTAAGGGACTCTGGATAACAAAGTTTGCAGATGACTGCAAACTGGGA